>NW_004567125.1:6036596-6124450 GCF_000260355.1 Condylura cristata | reverse complement strand
GTGCTGTGCTTTAACCCGCTGCGCCACCAGGGAGGGCCGCACAAGGAAACTTTAAGGAGATGGAAATGTTCCACATGGGTGTAGTCAGATATAAAAAGAAAATTGAATTGTACAATTAAGACTTTTACATTTGCTGAATATTATATCTCAACTAGGGGCTAGTATTCCTGTATAAACTTATTCCTGTATAAACTTAATAATAATAGCACCTGATATTATACCTAATAATAATTATAATACTATTAATAATGAATATAATAAAGTAATGTCAGGTATATTTTAAGTGCCCATAACATTTTGGGATGGTTTCTTTTAAAATTTTTCTTCTATGTATAGAAAATCAAGCCCTGCATGGTTAAGTTTACTTACCCAGGGTCACACAGCAGGTCGTCTGATTCAGGTTGTGCGCTCTGATCACTGTGTTGCCTTTTCACCAATCCTCTTTCCTCCTGATCAGAGATGTGCTGAATTTCCTGCGCTCTGGGGACCTGCCACCCCGGGATCGTGTGCGGGCTGTGCACAAAGAGGCCCAGTACTATGCCATCGGACCCCTTCTGGAACAGTTGGAGAACATGCAGCCACTGAAGGGGGAGAAAGTGCGCCAGGCGTTTCTGGGGCTCATGCCCTATTACAAAGGTAAGGGGTCAGCTGTGCAGGGCCGCCAGGCTGAGGGAAAGGGGCTGCTCCGAGATCTCTCTCAGGACCAGTGTGGGTCCAAGGTTCATCTCTCTTACTCTGCATCCCTTCCTGCCCTCACCTCCCAGCCACACTGTGAGGATTCAGGTTCAGGTGTCCCTACCATGCTTGTGACAAGTCAAATTGTACATCAAAAGGACAGTCCTCATTGCCTTGGTTTTCTTTTGCTGTGAACGACCATGACGCAGCTGTTCAAGTCTGTGCTCTGCAAGGCTCACCGAGTTCCTTCTCAGAATCTGTCTCTTCCCTTTTGGACCTGGGGGTCTGTCACTGTGACTTTCTCTTTGTACCCTCTCTCTGGCTCACCCCCCAGCCCCAACCCCAGTGATGGACGCTGTGTTCACCCCACAGACCACTTGGACCGGATTGTGGAGATTGCCCGGCTGCGTGCAGTACAGCGGAAGGCCCGTTTTGCCAAGCTCAAGGTCTGTGTCTTCAAGGAAGAGATGCCCATCACCCCCTATGAGTGTCCCCTCCTCAGCTCCCTGCGCTTCGAGCGGAGTGAGAGTGACGGGCAGTTCTTTGAGCACCACTGTGAAGTGGATGTGTCTTTTGGGCCCTGGGAGGCTGTGGCTGATGTTTATGACCTGCTGCACTGCTTGGTCACAGACCTCTCAGCACAGGGCCTCACTGTGGACCACCAGTGCATCGGGGTGTGTGACAAGCACCTTATCAATCACTACTACTGCAAGCGCCCCATCTATGAGTTCAAGATCACATGGTGGTGAGTAGCTCTGGGAGGGAACAGAGTCCCGTCAGAGAGGGGCATCCATTCCCCTTCGTTGCTCTGGGAGTGGGATTCCTAGAAGGGCTGCTGACTGCCCCAGAACCTGCTGAGGTGAGGACCAGGTCCTGAGGCACAGCTCCGAGGGATGGAGGTGCAGCTCCTGTCTCCCCAGCTGTACCTCAGGTCAGACTCAGGGCTTGTGACCCGTGGGGACCTTGGGCCGGCATTCACCTGATCTTTCCTGGAGGCGTGGCAGTCTCTGCCTGAGGCTCATGGCGTCTGGCTAGCTAGGGCTTGACTGGGAAGTCCAGAGAGGTTTTGTTGTTTTCTTGACTGGCAAGAGAGTTTCTGCCCTGTTTAGAGCCACATTACCAAACTAACGTAGGCATAGTCACTTCCTCGGCCATGTTCAGGTTATCTCTTCCTGTGCTCAGTGTATAGGTAAGAACATAGAATATGATGGAGGATTTGCCCAAGGAGTCACCCCTCAGCCCCTGGCTGAAGCAGAAATTGTATCTCCTCTCCCAGTACACGCCTGCTTCCTCTAAGAATAGCCCCATGTTTGTTTAGGATGTGGAAAGACCCCTTCTCACAGAACATATCCTTTACCACATTTTGGAGCTGTAACCATGGTTGCCAAGCTATGTACCAGGTTGGCCTTAGAAAATCTCAGTGTTTACAGCCCTGTCTTGGGGTCTTAGCTTCTACCTTCTGCCAACCGTCCTTGCTTGTGGGGTTATCTCATAGGGCGGGTGTGCAAATTTTAGAGGCTCTGTTTGAAAATTCCCTAAGTCAAGGAGGCGAGATTTTTGAGATGTGACATCCTTTTCAGAGGCTCAGAATGTTTTCTTGGTGGCTGTTTGATGTGTTACAGTCCAAATTGTGGTGACCCTCCTTCAACAGGAGCCTCCCTCTATTTAAGCCCCTTTGCTTCATCCTGTTAACCTTCTTCTAAGAGAATGTTCTATAATGGAGAAGCAAAGAAAGGTCTGGGTGAGAGGCACAGCTGTCCCACAAGCTATAGAGAAACAGCAGCAAACCTCCATTCTGTTTTACTTCCCGTATTTCAGGGAGAGAGAGAGAGGTTCACAAGGGTCTGTGCCCACATTTTCTTCTTGCTCCATCTGCAGCCTGGGCAGCTGGGCAGCTGTGGCACTGCCTCTCCTAGAGAAAGAACTATGTAGACCCAGTAACTGGAACGTAGCACCTCTGTGCTGGATAAGGGCTCCTCCCTATCATCATGATTGTACTCAACTGTTCCGGGGTGTTCTTGTGGGGAAATCTTTTATATACAGAAACTGGTGAGGACAGCCTCATTGTTCTCAAGACCAGACTGCTGAGGTGTAGGGCACAGAGGACTGAAACTATCTGAGAAAGGGAGAGCCAAGCCTAGGGACCTTGACTGAATGCCTTGATGGGAAGTGACCTCCAGAGCACTGAGTGGAAACAGTGATTCCATGGTTTGATTTTGCACCTTTCTATCCAGTCTCTGTATGAGTGGACGGAGGTGCACACTGAAATCAACAAGGCAAGTCCAGTTGATTCAGGTTCTAAAATTCATGTTTCCTCTATTCTCCACAAATGGATTATCATTTTTCTGGAACTAATGTTCCTACTTGCAGCTTAGCCCAGCAGCATGGCTTTTACCTTGTTCTCACAGGAAAATGTTTCTTTAAGTTGTTCTGATTGGTATAACTGCCTAATGTGAGTTCACTTTGACAGCTACTGGGGCAGGCTTCTAAGGAGGAAGTCAGTGTGAATACAGAACAGATGAAATAAGCCCAGGGCTTCCCTTTCCCATCCCTGGCACAGAGCTTCATAGCACTAGGTTATTTAGAGTCCACACTTGTAAGTCAGGGAGCAACTTGCTTATACACATGCAGATTTGCTAAAAAAAAAAAAAAATATGCCCTAAAGACTTGTGTGGGGCTACAGGGATCCTGGATAAGGACGCTGTCCTTGTGCCTTATTCTGGAAACACCCCTATTTGTCTCTTCCCCTGTTTTTATCATGGTGGTAGGTTCTGTGCCAGTGTGAGGAGAAAAGGCTCTAGGCAGAGCAGAGACACTGGCTGCCAGCTTGGGGTTCTTTCTAAGTGGTGTCAAAGAATTTGGCCACTCTCTGAGAATTTGCCCATTCTCTGATGAGGAGCCTGGCAGAGAAGTACATTCAGATACCGTGGGTGGTGGTAATGGACTCCAAATTAAAGGGTCCCTCTGAGGCAGCAGCTTCTCCTCGCTGGATTGTTTTTCAAATCCGAATGACCAGGCCCAGAGCAGGAAGGCTTCCAAAGTATGATCGCTTCTCCCCTGTTGAAAGGAAGTATTTTTCCATAGAATTCTTGTGCATACTGTCAATAAATGCCTCTCATTTGATTCATCCAGTTGTGAACAGGTTGTTGGTTACAGTGGGTCAAACCACAGTGTCTTCCTTTGGAACTTCCTGTAAGTTTGACCTTGGGCACTTTTCCCTCCCAGGTGCGAGGCTCACTGGTTGGTAGGTGAACATCTCAGGAGGTAGGACTGTGCAGTACAGCAGTGCTACCCATAGTACATTTAAGTAAACAAAATGAGAGGCTAAATGACAACAGAAAAGACTGAAAAAATCCACAGTGGAACACATCATACCATTCCAGGTGGAGGAATTATTTTGCTAAAACTCTAAATGGAAGAAATAGAAAAATTGTCACTATCCTTATCCTACCTCTGGGTAATTTACCAGATTGTCCAGTGTTTGTCACATGGAACACAGTCAACTATGTTCTGAAAGTTTCTATTTCTGGGGCTTTGGTATTTTCTGGGAGTTATCTGAGCCTTGCGCCTCAGGCTGATCAGGTGATAATCTTCCTGTTCTGGTTTGCTAGCTGGAGGACTAGGAGATTGATGTTTGTAAGCCACAAACTGTGGTGAGCTGAGCTCAGTGTGTGATTCTGGTCCATGCTGGATCCTGAAGTGATTAAGATAAACAAAACAAAAACTACTCCCACTAAGCAGGCTGATCCCAGTTAGAATTTCAAAAATTTTGTATACCTTCTGTCCATAGTTGAATCTAATAAAAAGTGATCAAGCTTTCCTGGGTACTGCTTTGCTGGAACTCTTCCATGAAGGTGGTGCCTACCTCTTGGTCCTTAAAAGGGTTTACTCATCAAAAGTCAAAGTGTTGGGAAGGCACTTTCGGGAATTCTGGAAAGAAATACACACACACACACACACATACATATATGTCAAGTGGGGAGGGTAGGTTGGCAGGGATTTAAAGGAGGGAGGGACAAAGAGTAGGTGTAGGAACAACAGTTTCTCCGGAGTGTGGGCTGTCACTTGGGTCGATTGTCTTCTGTATGATGTTGGGTTTGTATACACAATGTAACACTTCCTGTGTTTGTTCATTACCTGTCTGAGTGCTTGGTGCATGGAGCCTCAGTACCCTTACATGGCATTAAAGTCAAGAATTAGAACCTGGCACTGTGCCTTTTGTTTGTTTGTTTAACTCTCATCCTTCCTCTGCCTTTTCCTTCTCCCCCACTTTCCAAACATGTCTTGATTTTGCTAAAAATGTAATTTTGGGAATGCCACCCTAAATATCTAGCAGCTGAACTTCTGCCCCTATGTGATCCTAAAAGGATGCCTTGCAGGCCCTTTAGTCAAGCTGTGCCTACCCTTCTTAGGCAGGCAGCCCTGTGCTTTTCTGTTGCATATTCTCCAGAGGAAGAAGATACCACAGTTGTACAGCCATGTCTGTGGCTCACAGCCTTGTCAGTTAATTCTGAGAGAAATCTCTTTCTTCCTATTGCCACTTTTCGAAGAGAGATGTTAGTGGCTCTAGGCTTATGTGAGCCTCAGTGTTTCCTTCCTTGAGGAAAATGGACATAGTTGTTCTTCCTCTGAAAGCAGAATATGACACTCTACTGGTTATGAGAGTCATCATCAAGATGCCCCTTAGAGTCACTTCATGGATTATCCAAGAAAGGTGAGTTCTGAAATGACGGTAGCCATACCACTCTCTAACTGCTGCCCGTAAATCTGATCATTTTGACTTTTAAACAAAGAGTATTACATCATCTGTTTCAAATGTGTTCCCTGACCTGATTACCATGCATACAATCACACAGTAATAATACCTTACAGGTTGGAAACTGAAGTTCACAGAGGTGTCATTTCCCCCAAGGATGCTAGCCAGTAAGTGACTGAGCCAGATTTTAAACTCAGAGCTCTTTTTGGCACGAAAGTCATGTAAGTAGTATGTCCTTCTAAGGGCAGGGGTGGTGCACTTGATTATGCTTTGTTCCACCTTGGCCAATGATGAACTAAATTTACTACAAAGCCTCCCATTCATTTATTCTTATGAAGCCAGGAGTCACTGAAGGACAGTCTCAGCCATGGGCATACCTCCCTGTGTGGGTAGGCTCACAGCACCTCTGCAGGTAGACTGTAGGCTGCAGGAGTCTGATTAGTTTGGGTTGTCCTGGATCATCCTGTCATACCCAGGTCTAGCCAGGAAGCCAATACTCAGCTGCAAGTCATCCTCCACTCACTGCTCCATGAGCAGGCTCTTTGCTACCCAGTGTGTACTGGGTAACATTAAAAACGGCAGTAAATTGGGAAAAACCTTCAACTCCTTAATCCTCAGGAGCTATTTAAGTACTACACACCTAAGGAAGTCTCTCCAATATTCCTACCAGAGTACTTGCTTTTTAAATCTTAGCATATTAGGCCAGGTGAAGTCCTGAGCCTCAGCAGTGGGCAAATCTGTGTCCTTCATCAGTCATTACTTTAAATGTAAATGTATTAAACTGTACAATTAAAAGCCAAAGACTGGTTCCTCCCTGGTGGTGCAGCAGGTTAAAGCAGAGCACTGCAAGCAAGCAACAGTCACTTCAGTACCACATGGTGCAGCAGACCTCCCCTGACCCACCCGCTGCTCCCCTCAGCAGTGTACTTTGTAGATCTGTCTGTTCTGCTCTCCACTCTGTCTCTGGTGAATCCTCTCACTGCCCCTGCACCTCTGGCTTGTATCCCAGTTCTGTATGCATGAATAAATCTTTAAAAAAAAAAAAGTCAAAGACTGGCAAAATATATCTGCTATGAAGTTCTGTGTATGTGCTGTCTATAAAAACTTTAGATACAATATGACACCAAGGTGCTGAAAGTAAAAGAATGGGAAATTCCTGGCCAAAAAAAGTCCTCAAATTGATAACTTGATTAAATGCTTGAAAAGAACAAGAAAAAGAATAAATTGAACAAAATTGAGAAGACAGGACGTAAAGATTGGAGTGAGATAGAGAATTAGCAAAATAAGAGTAATGAAAATTAAGAAAATAAAAAATTGCTATTTTGGAACAACAAAATTGACTAACTTAGCCTGACTAAAAAAAGAGGACACAAATTGCTAAAATCAGCAATGAAGAGGATAAAATCAGAAATGAGTGGGCATTACTACTGTCTACTGCAATGAAAAAGGATTATAAGGATGTATTAAGACCATATGTACACCAACAAACTGAGTAACCAAATGAAATAGACAACTTTTTAAAAAAGATTTATTTATGCATACAGAACTGAGGTACAGGGAGGTGAGAGGATTCACCAGAGACAGAGTGGGGAACAGAACCAGGCAAAGGGACTGAAATATACTGCTGGGCGGAGCAGCAGAGGAAACAGGAAAGGTCTGCTGCGCAATGTGGGTCAGCTCCCATGTGGATCACCTCCCCAGCTGGGGATGGAACTCACACTGAAGTGGCTGCTGCTAGCTTGCAGTGCTGTGCCCTAACCTGTTGCCCACCAGGGAGGGCCTGAAATGGACAACTTTATAAAACAAAATATACAAAGAAGCAATCACCAAGAAACAGAACATCAGGATAGAACTATAGCTAGTAAGGAGATTGAAGAAGTAATCAAAATGTCCCAACAAAGAAAGTTGTGTACCTGATGTCTTCCCTGCTGAATTCTATGAAACACTATAAAGAACTAGTACCAAGCCTGCTCAAACTCTTCCAAAAACTGAAAGTAGAGGAAATGCTGTTCTAGTTCATTTTATAACACCGTCATTTTTCTGATATGGAATCAAAGCTACTACAAGGAAAAAAAAAAGATAACTACAGAGTTCCATGCATTATGAACACGGATACAAAAATCGTAAACAAAATACTTAGTCCCTATAGGGGAGTGGATACACTTTTCTTCCTATTCTGAGTTCTTGGATTAAAAGATTAATTAGGAAAAAAAATGTATCAACATGTAAACCTCCTATATGCATGGAAGAAACCCAGAGAAAAGGTGTAGAATGCCAACTTAAATACCAACTTTAGGCAAAGAAAGGTGTAGGTCTCCCTGGTGATAGATGGGTTAAATCTCTGGAGCTGACAAGCTATAGCTAAGCCTTTGGGGTGGGAGTTACATCACGTGGGAGCTGACCCACGTGGCCTGCAGATCTTTTTTGTCTCCCCTGCTGCTCCCCTCAGCAGTGTATTTCAGTCAATCTGCCTGTTCTGCTCCCCGACTTTGTCTCTGGTGAAGCCTCTCAACCCCTAGGCCTACAGCCCAGTTCTTATATGCATAAACAAAAACAAATTTTGAAAAAGAAAGTGTATTTGTGTGTGTTGGGGGGAAGGGGAAACCCAGTTATGAGAACGCATGGTAAACAAGCTTAAGGTTAGCTATGTAGATTTAATTTGGTGTCTTCTCCAACAGTAAGAATCGTATTATTTATAGTGTCATTCTTCACTTCCAGGTACCAAAGGAGAGACCCTAGTAAAAGATTTCCCTTATAACGTAAATTTCTCTCACGAGAGTAACCTTAAGTTAGTTTCTAGAGCTACCCTCAAAATAATCCCTAAAGAGGCACATCTTGAGGTAATATATACTACAACCCATCAATATTTACAAAGAATGTGAGGAATGAGCCGATCTCGTTTGTAAAAATGAACAATGATTGCGAAATGTGGCAACCTGTCCAGCTTCAGCGGCATCACCAGTAAAACTGGGATTTAGCATCCCACATACAGTCTAATTCCGCACCCCCCACCCCCCCAGAATTCACCTGGCTGAACTTTTGCACCAGGATACAGAAATACAGAAGCAGCTCCTGTTTCCAACATTCCTGAAATGGGAATCACAAGAAATGAGTTCCATTTATAACTCGACTATTAATTTGTGCGACACGGGCAAGTTTATTTAACTTTTGGGTCTCAGTTCCGTTCAGGTGTAAAGTTTCTGGGTCAACCTACGTCTTTCAGGCCGTTAACTCGGCTACTACAGCCCTAGGATCCGTGAAAGGATGGGATATAATAGATTTCTGGCCCCAGGCTTCCTCCCCCGCACACCAGCGGCCTCGCCTCCCCGTCCCCGCGAAGCAGCAGCCCGCCGGCCGGAGGCTCCAACCCGCACGGCTGCTCTCAGGGTACTCCAAGTGCCGGAAACAGGGAGAAGGCGGGGAAACACGAGCATCTAGTGGACTCCCGAAATCTACAGTTGAGCGCCCCAAGAATGGCCTAGAGGACGCCTCTTTGCTCAATTCCTCCGCCTTGTCGGTGCTAGTCTTCACGTCAGCTACGGCGCCACGCCGCCCAGGCGGCGAATCCCGCGGGGACTGCGAGGGAATCCCGCGGCGGTAAACCCCCAGCTAGGACCGTGGGCCCCGGAAGTGACGTCGGTGCGTGCGTGACGTGCGCTCGCCGCGCCGGGGGCGGGGCGTGAAAGAGGGAGGGCCGGCGCGAGGGCGGGTTGTGGACTGGCGGAGCCCAGACCCTAAGCAAGTGATTTCTGGGGGAGCCGCGGTCGCCACGGCCGTGGAGCCGCAGACAAGGTACGGAGCACACAGACGCGGGGCCAGGGCGACCGGCTCTCGGCTGCAGGCAGCGGGGGCGGCGACGCTGTCTCGGTCGGGGGCGGCTGGTCGTTCGTCCGTGTCGTCCGCCCGGCCGGAGCCGTTTTGCTCGATTGCCCTATGTCCCGACCCGGGCCCGCGGCGCGGCCCTGGCTGCCCCAGGCAGTCTCCAGGTCCCTTAATCCTCCCAGTGCGCGGCCTGTCCGTTGGACGTGCTGGTCGCCAAGTTCTCCGCGGCCCGGCCCAGCTCGGACTGACAGACGCTTATCATTTCCTGGCAGTCTCCGGCCGCCGGACTCGCCTGCTGGAGGCTTCCCTCTGCCAGCACTGTCCAGTCTGCGGAGTCCGAGAGGACACCTGTGGTCGTGGCCGGTCGGATGCCCAAGGCCCCTCGGGGACCGGTCTGGATTGCAGCCGGCCTTGGCAGGGGCGCGGGCGCTTCGTGATCCCGAAACACCCCGAAGCTGTAAGGGCGCGGTCTTGCGTGGCGAGGGGACTTCAGAACTGCTCCGAACTTTCGCCCCGTAGTTGAGGGCAAAGCTGAGGGCCTGGGGTTAGGAGCACAAATCCCTGTTTTGGAATAGGCTTGGAGGAGAGCAGAGGTGATGCCCGTCGCGGAAGTTTAGTAGGGAGGAAAGGAAGGACTCCGCCGCCTAGAGAGTAGGTCATAGGCAGCTGCTGGTGTCTCAGAGCCGGTGACCAAGCCCTGTGGTTGGGAAATGTCAGTGGGCGCTGATGGCTCCTTTTACCCTTGAGATTGGATGTGAAATTTTGCCAGGACAGGTTTAGAGCGTCTCCTGGAGGGGGTGGAGTGGGGGTAGGGGTCGTCTTTTGGACCCGAAGAGATGTTTACTTTTGAACTTAAAAAAAAAAAATCGTACTTATTTTTGTAAATCTAAACTACTGCTTTTTAAAAAGTCTTTTAATTAAAGTGGTTGTAACAAGAAAGCTTGTTGCAGGTGCAAGACTTGAGTATAGTTAGTCCATTTGATAAGTTAACTTTTCAGATTTACTGGTTCTTACGGGAAAGATTAGGAAGGGTTCAACATTTGAATTTTTTTTTATAATATAATAGTTTATTTTTACATTTTGTGAGCATTTGAATTTTCACCACGGTTTGAAGCAAACATGTTTTTGCTCTCCAGAAGTCAGTCAGCTTAGGTAAAAGAGACGGTAAAGTAGTGTGTGTGCTAAGATAGTGCTCTGCAGAGGGACTCTTGGACCATCCTGCAAGATACGGAGGCATCAGCAAATGGTTTCTGGAAGTGTCTTGAAGAATGAGTACCTTTCAGCGGAGCAAGTGGGGTAGGAATTTTAGAGATAGGTGGGAGTGTGTGTATGTGGTCAGACTAAAGGGGAAATGGCCAGTAACTACCAGGGGGTGCAGATGATGAGAGGATAGTGCAGAGATGCAGGAGCTCCAGCGGGAAGGGATGGCAGCACTAGGGGAAGGACTTACAAGGGGTTAAATTGCCATTTTATGTTGCTGCAGGCTGCCACATAGCCGTAGCTAATGAAGATTGTGCCCCTATAGGGCTTATCTGCTATTTTGTATTTTAAGCTTTCTGCTCCTTAAATGTTTGAATTGAATTGTATGCTCATTCATTGTTTATTTGTGTGAGAATATAACTTGGAAGCTTTTAAAAACAGGAATTCTGCTTTTATCTCTCTGCATTTTCACTCCAAGCTTAGCTTAAAACAAATGTTCAATGAGTGCTTATTGACTTGATGAGAATGCATTGATTTTTAATGTTGGTTTTCAGTGAAACCAAATCTGTACACATTTGTTTAATATTTTTCTACATTAAAAGTAGCCCCCCTTTTGATTTCTGCTGGTATCTGAACCCTCTTAGAGAGACACTGACACCACATTCATACAATTTTTATTACAGTATGTTATTATAATTCTATTTTACTATTCGTTGTTGTTAATCTCTCACTAAGCCAAATTTATAATTTACTTTATCATAAGTATATGTTTATAGGGAAAAATTACATTTTGGTACTATCCTTGGTTTAGGCATCAGCTGTGTCCCTGAGGATTATTGGAGGGAGTGCAGGGATTGGGGGAGGAACTATTGTATAGAACTGTAACACTATTTCATTTATTTACCACAGCCGTTTACTGGAATTTCACACTTAACAGTGTGAATTTAATTTTTGGCTCGTTTGTTTTTATTGATTGTAAAAGTAAACCCACCCCTAAAATGTAGGAGGTAATCTATATGACACAGCTCCTGTCCATTCTGTGACTGAGAATGGAAATGCTATTAAATGGCTTCTTTTTCTGCCCCTCTTTATTGAGGTAAACATTAGTTTACAACACTGTATATGATTTAGGTGAATAGGTTCACCCCTCACTAGATGTATGTTACCACCTTTATCCCCACCATCCAAGCACCTGTAATCCTTTGGCATAGACCATTGCATCTCCCTTGCGTAGCTTTTTAATCCATGAGTAAAATTATCACAATAAAAACACTAGTTTCACATTAAAGATCTTATTTTGAACGTCTCATTTAAATGATCACTTTTATTATAAAGCACAGTCAAAGCATCATGTATGTTATTTCATAAGGCAGAAATGCCTTAAAATAATATAGGCATGATAAGTAAACAGACACAACAGTTAACTAATCTCTATCTTAATGTTATGAGATCATATTTTATCTATTTGATCTCTAGATATAGCTCCTAAAATATTTTAAGAAAAAGCTGTACCTTATGGTGTTCTTTTCTTTCTTTTTTTTTTCTTAAAGATTTATTTATTTGTACATACAGAACTGGGGTACAGGCCAGAGGCTCGGGGGGGTGAGAGGCTTCACCAGAGACAGAGTGGGGAACAGAACAGGCAGATCGATGAAGTACACTGCTGAGGGGAGCAGCGGGCTGGCCAGGAGAGGTCTGCCACGCCATGTGGTCACCTCTGGGGCAGGCGGGAATCGAACTCATGTGGAAGTGGCTTTAGCTTCTCAGTGCAGTGCTTTAACCCGCTGTGCCACCAGGGAGGGCCTTATTGTGTTCTTTTCAAGTTCTCTGTACAATTTTTGATGAAGTTACCACCCATAGGGTAGGAAATGTACTCATTATTGTATAGGACAACATGTTTCCATTCTCTGATAGTATAGCTTTTTTATAGTTACTGGAAGAGTGAAGAACTGTGATTGTCTTAATTAGATGAATAAGTAGTTAAAAGCCAGAAGTTATGATCAGAATGCTACGCATGAATTCATGAGCAGGTACAATTTTGTACACTGAGAGAGTCTTAAAGCTTTTATTTTTCTTAAATGACAGAGAAGAGATTGCTGAAATTGTTGAAGCAGAAAGTAGCACGAGGCTTTGGGGCTCTAAATTCTGTGCTGTCTCATTTTAATGAATTGTTGGTAGCATCCTTTATGTTAGGCACAGGGTAACTAACTCAGAAGGAGTTGTACAAAAATCTAAAGAGTCAGTTTTGAAGCTGACTTATTCAGCTTCCATTCAGAATACCCGTTTTAATCATTTATGGTGATTCTGCCTGTATTTTAAAATTAAAAATGACTTTTGGGGGATTTTTACATAGGGGTAGATTTACATTTTTCTATGTGCTGCAAAGTTAATATATAGTGAAAGCGTTTTATTTTTGTAATTCCTTTTTTGTTAGATTTTCCTTATTTTAGACATACTACTTGTTAAAGCACTGTTTTCCCTTCTTAGAGCACATAAAAAGTTCATGACTTTAGAAACTGCACTCATGAAATGTTTATCAATGAAAGGAAAATGTCTTCTTACTGTGCTGTGGTGTTGTGGAAGTGGAGAATGCCATATACTTATGTTACATCTTACTCCAGAAAGGGTTCATAATGACTTACAAAGATATGTACAACATACTCTTGGTAACATACAGAAATAAGGCAGTGATAATTTCAAGACTGAAGGAGAAATATTAAGATGAAAACAGGAATGAGATCAGTACACAAAGTAGTTGGACTAATGTATTTGTAAGAAGGCCACAAATTTGACTACTTTTAGTAGCCAGCTCAGAGAGAGATATAATCAGCTACATAGTTCAGTGACCCTGAGATAAAAGACCAATTTTTTCTTTTGTATTTCCAAAAGAAGTACTTTAACAGTCCTTTTATTGGAGAAATTCCTCAACTACATCTTTAAGTAAATACAACATGTGCCTTATTTTTTATTTTAGTAAATTCCTCATTGTCTAGGTTGATGGTATGTCATCAGAACGTAATTCAGTGAAAACAGTTCTGGTGGCAGCAAAATAATGTGATCTAACTCAGCTCTATCGACTGATACAATTTGAAGATCTGTCTTAGATTACACATTCTATTTTGTTTCTCAATGGAGCTTTTTGTTATGAATTTATCAGTAATGAGATTGGAATTTGTGTTTCCTAACAAGTTCTTCGAATATACCTATTTTATGTTGTGTTATTATGTTTTTTTTTTTAAAGTTTTATTTATTTGTACATGCAGAACTGAGGTACAGGCCAGAGGCTCAGGGGCGGCGAGAAGCTTCACCAGAGACAGAGTGGGGAACAGAACAGGCAGATCGACGAAGTACACTGCTGAGGGGAGCAGCGGGAGGGTCAGGAGAGGTCTGCCACGCCATGTGGTCACCTCCGGGGCAGGCGGGAATCGAACTCATGCGGAAGTGTCCTTAGCTTCTCAGTGTAGTGCTTTAACCCGCTGCGCCACCAGGGAGGGCCTGTGTTATTATGTTTTAACATGCATGCTTAATCATGGGGATTTTCATTTCCAGAAGTGCTTTCAGGTGTTGGCTCTAGCACAAAGAACATTGGATTGAACCCCCCCCCAGCATGAAATTTATTTTTAAGAAAGGAACAGATCCACTCATAGATTGTCCACTAAATTAATATATAGGGTTTTTGCTCATGCTAAATAGTTGCATAAATAATAGTAGTTCACATTTATTGAGTGTTGCACCAGGTATTGTGCCCCTTTGCATGCATTATCTCAATATCCTAATATCCTAACTCCTCTTTTAAAAGAAAAATACAAAGAACTGTGGTTTGGAGCAGTTAACTTGTTCCAAATAATGGAGATTTGAATTCTTACTACCTGAGTGGTATGAATCTTTTTTTTTTTAAGATTTATTTATTTATGTATACAGAACTGGGGTATACAGGCCAGAGCTGCAGGGGCGGTGAGAGGCTTCACCAGAGACAGAGTGTGGAGCAGAACAGGCAGATTGACAAAGTACACTGCTGAGGGGAGCAGCAGCGGGCGGGTCAAGAGAGGTCTACCACGCCATGTGGTCTCCTCCGGGGCAGGTGGGAATCGAACTCATGCTGAAGTGGCTTTGGCTTCTCAGTGCTGTGCTTTAACCCTCTGTGCCACCAGGGAGGGCCCAGTGGTATGAATCTTACTGTGATTTTATGCTACCTGAGGTGACCTGATTGTGGGCCCACCGGATGGGGCTAGATATATGCAGTTAATAGAAGTAAACACATAGGCAAGTGTCAGACCCCATCCTATGAGAAAGGGTCTTTAACAGTTCTGAGTCTTCTCATCCAAAAAATGGGCTGGCAACAAGTTCAGGGTATTTCACCATTGTTTATTTATAAACTGGACAAATAATGTGTCTTCTGAGTATCCATCAGGATTGGAGAAGTACAAATGTTATTTTATGTTTGTTTGCATCAATAATACATATAAAAATTCCACTTCCTATAAATTATCTCAGGGGATCAAAAAAGCCACATAATATTTATAAAGCAGTGTGCTGATCTGGAAAAAGAGGCTGATGTTTTATTTTAAAAATGTTTTGGTTAGCTTTATTTGTTGTTGGGGTAGCCTGAGGCGGCTCAGTTAGATTGTCTCAATCTGTGCACACACACAGTAGGCACACAAATACTGACTTTGTCCCCCCTACTACCATTCTTTATAACCCCTTGTCTTTTTTCCGTCCCCTCTCCCTTAAAAAGTTTATATTTCAGGGGCCCTCCCTGGTGGTGCAGCGGGTTAAAGCACAGCACTAAGAAGTTAAAGCCACTGTAGCATGAGTTCGATTCCCGCCGGCCCTAGAGATGACCACATGGCGCAACAGACCTCTCCTGACCCGCCCGCTGCTCCCCTCAGCAGTGTACTTCGTCAGTCTGCCTGTTCTGCTCCCCACTCTGTCTCTGGTGAATCCTCTCACCACCCTGCACCTCTGGCCTGTACCCCAGTTCTGTGTGTATAAATAAATAAATCTTTAAAAAAAAAAGTCTATATTTCAGAGTAAACCTAGCTAGTGTTCTCCCTGCTATGATCTGGAATGAATTTAAGTTACAGTTTTTGCAGAGATATTGTTAAATGCTTGTGTTCTTAAACCTCATTCTATGCTTTTATTTGAGATTTATTTTATTATCTCAAGTAACTCCAGATCATTTCATTTTGCATTTTTAAAAAAGATTTATTTATTTATGCATACAGAATGGGGGCATAGGCCAGAGGTACAGGGGCGATGAGAGGAATCACCAGCGACAGAGTGGGAAGCAGAATTGGTGGATCAACGATGTACACTGCTGAGGGAAGCAGCAAGCCATGCCACGTGGATCACCTCAGGGGCAGATAGAACCCTCATGGAACTGCTGCAGCCAGCTTAAAGTGCTGTGCTTTAACCTGTTGTGCGACCAAGGAAGGCCTCATTTTGAATTTTTATAGCATAGTTCTTATAGTATATTATAAATTATGACCTAGTCTATGAAACTAGAGAATAGAGAACATCCTATTCATCCTTAGTAAGCAGTGTATTCTCTCTGCCTAAATATAGTTGTGTAATGTAATAGTTCCTTAATTACATTTCCAGAGAGCCTTTGACATTGTTTTTAAAGTTTGTTCCTGAAAATGAGTTTGGCCACAACTGAAGCTTTAATAGCATATTGAATGCAAATAAAAAATGTGAAAACAGAAAACAAAACTGTAGTGATGGAATAAAATGTCTGAAAGTCCATTAAAATGAATGTCTCAGGGGCCCTCCCTGGTGTTGCAGCGGGTTAAAGCACAGCACTAAGAAGCTAAAGCTACTTCAGCATGAGTTCAACCCCACCCTGGAAGTGATCCACATGACGCTGGGCAGATCCCTCCTGGCGAGCCTGCTGATCCCCTCAGCAGTGTAATTTATCAGTCGGCCTGTCTCTGGTGAATCCTCTCACCGCCTCTGCCCCTCTGGGCTGTACCCTAGTTCTGTATGCATAAATAAATAAAAAAATTTTAAAAATTAATGTTTCAGCCTCCTTCCCAAATTGGATTATATTTTTATTTGTATAAATTTATTACCTATTATGGCTGGGGTTGTAGTGTGATAAGTTTGTAGATTTTATTTGTTTAGGATTTCAAAAGTTATAGAATCATAGATGTACCTAATAGTGATTATAATGGAGAGTTCGCCATTTAGGTCTTATGCAATTTCTTTTCTTTCTAAAGAGAATGCTTTAGTTGTATTTGGAGAAGAATTGAGTAGCAGGGAATACTTTTAAAAGGTTTTTTTCTTTATTGAGGGCTTAATTTCAGTAAGTATAGTTTTTATAGATAAGGGTTTTATTAGTAGATTATCGTTATTACCCTTTAAACTGGTAGTAGTCTTTGTTTTAAAGTCTACTTTCTGTGAAATTTCAGTTTCTTATGGATTCCAATTCTTAGTTGAAATTCTTTTTTTTAATATGCTCTTTCCCCTTTTTTAACATTTAAATTTTTCTGTTGACTTCATTGTTTGGTTCATCTGTGTATCTGTGTATCTATTTTATTGCCTGTTTTCTCTTTTTGAGCTTCAATTGTTGCTGGGTGTTTTGAATAAAATGAAGCTTCAGATTATGGTTTTTTTTTTTCCAGAAGAAATCACTGCTCCCTTTTGCTTGCCAGGTAAACTAGGGGCTTATCATTTAATCCTTGTAGGGAGTGAGCACTGATAGTTGAGGGTGTACTGAAGATTTAATAAAGATTTCTCCTAACTCTGGTTTACATTTACTATTTGCAAGTAGACAACCAGGGCTTCCAACTGATAGTCTAGTGAATTTAATGCAGGCTCTCTTTCCCCACCTTCACCCCCACCACTGTTGCTTCTATTACCTAATCTTTATCTCTTTAGAAAGTGAGATTGCTGAAAATTCCTCTTACTTTTCAGATTCTGTGCAGCTGCAAAATTTGGTAAATTTCTTCAAGTTTAAACCAGCCTTGTTACTAGGCCCAATTCTTTCCTGGGCCTTCCCAGAACCTTCCTCTTTCACTGGTTTATTGTCTCCTCGAGTCTACTTTTGGTCTTTTTTCTAAAAATCTCTCAGTCTTCCTTTGCCTCAGTAAAGTCTGGATTCTCAGTCTTTTTTTTTTTTTTTTAAAGATTTATTTATTTGTGCATACAGAACTGGGGTACAGGCCAGAGACTCAGGGGCTGCGAGAGGCTTCACCAGAGACAGAGTGGGGAGCAGAACAGGCAGATCGACGAAGTACACTGCTGAGGGGAGCAGTGGGCGGGCCAGGAGAGGTCTGCCACACCTCTGGGGCAGGTGGGAATCGAACTCATGGGGAAGTGGTTTCAGCTTCTTAGTACAGTGCTTTAACCCACTGCGCCACCAGGGAGGGCCGATTCTTAGTCTTTAACCCCAGAATTAGCAAATATATTTGAAGGGAAAGTGACTACAGAAATGTCATCTTGTTTCTCTCTATTTCCATTTTCCCCCAGAGTCTAGACCCTTCTAATATTAGTTGCTTTAGCTGCTTTCTGATGTCTTTAACATTGATTTAAAAGATGAGTCTAGCTTTACTAGTTCTCACTAAGAGTGTTTGATTGGTATGCTTCAAACTATCATAATCAGAAAAGGGAGTCTCTGAATAGGATGAAGTAATGAGAAGAAATTACTCTTTCATTAACTATAAAGTGCTTTCTTTGTAGTAGTGGTTCTCAAAGAGTAATTCCCAGCCATTATCTGGAAATTTGTTAAAAATGTTAAAAATGAAAGTTCTCAGGCCCCACCCCACACCTCCTCAATCAGAAACCCTGAAATGGTTCTGCTATCTTTTAACAAGTTCTTCAAGTGATACATGCTGAAGTTTGAGAAACACTGCTTTATAGTAAATTAGTTTTAATTTTCTACCTCTATCCACATAGGGCTCTGGAGAGTGTATAAGCAACAAAAATGAAAGACTGACTATGTAGCTACTCTGAATATATCATTTAATATATTTAGAAAACATCTCTGTTACTGACACTTTACTGATTGCCTAAGAACATGGAATGGTCCTGCAAGCATGTAATTGTAATAGAATGTAACTATTAAAATAGCTGTATGGATAAAATGCTAAACGAGCTAGTGAGATCAATCTAGATTGTCTGTGGGAAAAGGGGAATAAGATGTTACTTGAATAGGGTGGATTTAAAGGTAGACAGGGTATATTCTAGGTTGTTCATAAATAAGATGATCATATAATTTATTATCTAAAGTAGGTCATTTTGAGAATCAGAAGGTGATCTTATGCTCAGGCACCAAGCTAACTGGGATATGAGCTTGCCCTATTTGTGAAGAACAAGTGATGTTGACAACCTATAGTTCTATGTCAAATTGTGGAAATCACATTTCTTTTAATTATAAAGTTTGCAACAATTTTATGAGATGGTTTATTATTTTACTAGGACTAGGACTGCTGTCACAAATTACCAAAAGCTGAGTGACTTAACAGAAATTCTTTCACAGTTCTAGAAACTAGAAGTCTGAAACCAAAGTCTAGCAGTGAGTTCCATGCTTTCTCTGAATGCTGAAGGGAAGGTGGCTGCTGTCAGTCCTTGCATTTCCTTGGCATGCAGTTGTCACTCCAGTGTGTTGCCTCCATGGCTGTGTGACCCTTGTGACTGTCTCAGGACCTTCTTTAAGCACACCACCAGTCGCTGGCTTCAGGGCTTGCCCTACTCCATTATGGTCTCACATCTGTAAATACCTTATTTCCAGGTCAGATCACAGTCATGGTATTAGGGTTCAACCTTCCTTACTGGGGAACACAGTTCAACCCATTACAGATAAAGTGGTTTTGGCAGCTTTTAACAGTTTCTGCAGCTTAATTGGCTTAATTTTTTTTGCACACAACCTTAAACATGTACTAACTTATATTTGATGAAGCCATCTAATAATCTGAATACATTTTCAGTCCAGGCAATTGTATGTTGTATTTCTCTTGCCTCATGTATGTGTGGATCTGTATCACTTTGTGATGTCAGAGACTTTGCAAAGAAAACCTTTAATTACTGAAATTATGTATTGCAGTTTGTTCTTACAGAGATTATTTTTGATCAGTCTTTTGTCAAATAAATTGACCAACTGGGGAACTGTCAAGTAAATTGACTAGTGTGGAATTGGGAAACCATGGAGTATAGCGTATGGTGGGACTTAGACAGAGTAGCCAGATTATTTTGTGTGTGATTTTGAGTTCAGAGGCTGGCATGCTCAGATTGTAATCATAATTTCACTTAACTAAAGAGGGTGTGACTTTGTACAAAAGAAGATTGTTGTCTAGCACTCACTCTTTAAGAATGCTGCTCTGCTGGCTCTGTTCATTCCAGCAACATAAACTGTACATTTTATTCCTTGGGTTTGATTGTCATTTGGAATTATTTGAGTAGGCAAGTGTTAGGCTACTTTGTTTTGTTTTATTTAATATTGGCACTCTACCACTGATTCTCTCTGTAATATTCAAGTTCACTTTAGTTCATTGTTTTTAGTGATATGAAAGTTGGGAATACTTAGATACAGATTTGAAACCACAAGTCTTTGATTTAAACTATGGTATCTCCATAACATATAAAGTCAAGACCTAAAAGATAACATAAAAAGAACACCTATAAAAAGAAAAAGTAACAGAAAAATGAGGAAAGACTAAGAATAGTTAAGTTTTTCAAAGAGAATATACTAATGATCATAAGTGTCTGTAAAGGTGGTTAACCTTGGTGGTGCAATTATGAATCTCTCCACAGCCACTGCAGCACAAGTTTGGTCCCCAGCCAGGGAGGTGACCGACATGGCGCAGCAGACCTCTCCTGACCCGCCTGATGCTCCCCTCAGCAGTGGTTTTTGGTGGATCTGCCTGTTCTGCTCCTCACTCTGTCTCTGATGAAATTTCTCAACACACCCCAACCCCTGCACCTCTGGCCTGTACCCCCATTCTTGTATGCATAAATAAATCTTTTTTTTTTAAAGGTGGTTAACCTTTATAAGGAAATGCAAATTAAAAGAGATAATTTCTTTTGCCTTTCAGAGTGGCAAAAATCAGAGAATAATACAAAGCTTTTGAGTTTGTGGGGAAGTATATTCTCTCATTATACTGTAGGTAGGAAAGTAAATTGGTAGAACTTTCTTGTTGAGGCCAGAAGCTGGTACAGTATGGCCCAAAGCTCCAAATACATATCAGTTAGTATAGAAGGACAGTACAAGACTTCACCTTCCCTGAGTCAGCCAAGAGCATTCAAACAGACCCTTCTGAGAAGTTGCATGATTTAAGTGGTTTGTACCTGCTGGATTCACTTTCCTGTATAACTTTCCTTACTCTCCCTTGTCCCCTCCCTCCCCACCATTCTTAACCCCTCAGGAACACTAATTAGTTATCCATTTTTGTAGTTTGATTATTCCAGGATGTATAAATCAAGTGATATATGTGACCTTTTGAGATTTCTTTCTTTCTTTTAAGATTTATTTATTTATTCATTCATACAGAACTGGGGTACAAGCCAGAGGTGCAGGGGTGGTGAAAGGCTTCACCAGAGACAGCGTGGGGAGCAGAACAGGCAGATTGACAAAGTACACTGCTGATAGGAGCAGTGGGCGGGTCAGGAACAGTCTGCTGGGCCATGTGGATCACCTCTGGGGCCCTGGATCGAACTCATACTGAAGGGGCTGCGGCTAGCTTGCAGTGCTGCTTCCTAACCTGTTGCACCACCAGGAAAGGCTCTTGAGATTTTTTCTAAGCATAATCTTTATGAGGATTTTCTTGTTTAGTGTAATCTGCAAATTGTATGTATTCATAATTTGTTTTTTCATTGTTGCATTTTTTGTGGTATATAAATGTATTTATATACCACAATTTGTTTGACCATTCAGCAGGTGTTTTTTTTCCCCTTTCTAGTTAATTTGCATATATAGTTTTAAAATAAGTGCTGATCGGTCATGGGGGGGAGATTTTTGTATTAAGCATTTGTTATGTGCTGTTGCTTCACAGTCATATTGTTCCTTGAGCTATTCAGTAGCCTTATTCAGTTATTCATTCAAATACTTGAACATCATGACATAGCAGACACTAGTTAAATAACAGAAATATAAGAGTAAAGAAGAAAAGTAGGTCTCTGTCCTCAGTGAATTGCATTTTAGTAGTAAAAAAAAAAAAGACTAACAGGTAAATAAGCAAATCAATATTTGATAGAAATAGGTACGATATTAGAGAAAGTACAGAGTCTAGGTTAGTGGTGCGAGTCCAAATACATAGGTTGGGGTAGGTAGTCTTTAAGAGTGTGACTTAAAAGCAAGCATAGCATTCAAGGCATTAGAACACAGTTACAAAGGGCCCCAAAATGAAAAATGGAAAGGAGGCTTGTATTGATTTTCTGGTTTTGCCATAACAAATTATCACAAATTTAGTTGGTTAAAACAACATCAATTGAGATGCAAATTAAAATCACAGTGAAGTACCACCTCACACCAGTGAAAATGGCACATCATTTTTTTTTAATTTTTAAAATTTTTATTTTTACATATTTTTGTGCATTTTTCCATCTCAGTTGCAATCCCCTTGGGTTTTCCAACACCAAATCACCCAGGTGGAAAATGGCACATCTTAAAACCACTAACAACAACAAATGTTGGCGAGAATGTGGAGAAAAAGGAACTCTCCTGCACTGCTAGTGGGAATGCAAACTAGTACAACCACTATGGAAAGCTGTTTGGAGGTTTCTTAAACTGCTAAAAATGGAGCTTCCATATGACCCAGCAACCCCACTCCTAGGCATCTACCCAAAAGACATAAAAACACTGATTCAGAAAGACACCTGCACCCACATGTTTATTGCTGCTTTATTTACAATAGGAAAGATATGGAATTCAACCCAAATGCCCAAAGGTACATGACTGGATTAAAAAGATGTGGTACATATACACAATGGAATATTAATTAGCAATCAAAAAATTAAGCTCATGCCTTTTGTAGCAATATGGATGTAGCTGGAAGGGATCGTGGTTAGTGAGATAAGCCAGAAAGAAAAAGAAAGATATCAGATGGTTTCACTCATAGCAAGAGCATAAAGGACCAGGGGAAAAATAATAATAAGAATGAACAACTATATACCAGAGACATTTTATGGGGATGGAGTGGAGAATGGTATCAAAAATTGGGGGGGCGGGGCGGTGGTGATGGCGAAGTCCACGGGGATTACAACTAAAGGCACAACATGATGTAAAAATAAACTATTATAAAAAAATGTTTTTTTAAACTACCCATTTACTATCTTAAAGTTCTTTAAATCAGAACTCCTGGTCAGCCTAGCTGGGTCCTCTGATAAGAATCTTAAGAGGTTAGAATTTAGGTCTCAGCCAACCGAAACTCTTAATCTGCAAGCTATGGGGAGTCTCTTCCTCCAGACATATTGAATATATATTGAATTCTATGTGGTTATAAGACTGATCTTCATTTCTTTACTGGTGTCAGCCAGGGATCATTCTCTGCTTCTAGAAGCCATCCACATTCCTTGGCTTATGATCCTCTCCACCTAAAAACCAGAGTAGTGTTTCAAATATGTGATTTTTCTTTCACCCTCTTGCATTAAAAAAAAATTTATGTTTGAAATATAAATTACAAATCATAGAATATACCCATTAAAGGACATAAGTCATTGATAACCGTCACCACAGTCAGGACAGTTTTATCACCTCTGAATAATTTTATCATTTCGTAAAGAAAGACCCATGACCTTTTAATTATTTCTTTAAAAAAAAAAAAAGGATTTATTTATGCTTACAGAACTGGGGACAGGCCACAGGTGCAGGGATGGTGGTGAGAAGATTCACCAGAGACAGAGTGGGGAGCAGAACAGGCCTACTGAGGAAGTACACTGCTGAAGGAAGCAGCAGGCAGGTCAGGAGAGGTCTGCTGCACCATGTGGTTCATTTCCAGGGCGGGGATCAAACTTATGCTGAAGTGGCTTTAGCTTCTTAGTGCTGTGCTTTAACTTGATGCTTCACCAGGGAGGGCCCTTAACTATTTCTTTTATTCCTATTCTCTTTCTCTCCATCCTCATCTTTGGCTAATCCATTCTATTGATTTCTTCTTCTGGACTTCCATATGCTGTCTTTCATGACTCGCTTCTTTCACAAGCATGTTTTCATGGTTGGTTGTATTGTGGCATGTGTCTGTACTTCCTTCCACAATATTCCATTGGGTGTATATGCTATATTTTGCATATCTGTTCATCTGTTGGTAGAACATTTGGGTTATTTCCACACTTTACCACTGTGGTTAATGCTGCTGTATATATTCATGTACAAGTTTCTGTACAGATTACAGACATGTTTTCATTTTTCATGGAGTAGAATTTCTGGATCATATGGTAATTCTATGATTAATTATTTGGAACTTTCAGACTGTTTTCCCAAAGTGGCTGCACCATTTTGCGTTCCCTCCTGCTGTATTTGAAGATCCAGTTTCTCCACAGCCTTGCCTATACTTGTTATTATCTGACTTTCTTGACTGTCCTATATCTCATTGTGGTTTTGATTTGCATTTCCCTAGTGATGTTGACATCTTTTCAGGTGCATATTGACCATGTGTATATCTTCCTTGGGGAAGCGTTTATTCAGATCCCTTCATTTGAGAAAAAGAGGGATATCTTTTTGTGAGTTATGAGGTTATTGTAGTTGTATTTTAATGATTATCCCTGTCTCCTGTTTTGCATGTTTTCCCAATCCAACCCAGAAATTGCCTCTCAAGTTTGTTTGTTTTTTCATAATACAGCAAAATTGAATTTTGGTGGAGTGTACAGTTCTATGGATTTTAACACATGTATAGGTTTGTGTAAGCACTTCCACCATCAGAATACAGGACAGTTTCATCACCCCAGAAAACTCTTTTATGCTGTACCTTTATAGACACCCTTGTATTCCTTGGCTCACATGGAGAGTCATCAACAGAGAAGAGTTTTTTGTCCATCTTTATAGTTGCTTTTTTGGTATGTGCTTATAGTTGATTTTGGGGGCAGAAATTCATTGTCTTCTTCACTTCCTCAAACTTGAAGACAGGACTTCTACCTTTTCAGTTGAATGTCTTAAAATAGAAATCTTATCATCATTTCCCCTTTTCTGGGGCTTTCAACAATACCTCAGTCCAGACTTTCTAGCCTGGAGTTTTTAATTTTTATTTTTTCTGAAAAGAGTTTATTTATGCACAGAGGTTGGGAGTCTTTGTTGGCAGTTGCCTGCCTGATGACAACTCAGACCTCCTCTCTTTCTCTTGGTTCAGATGTGTATCCCCACCTTTTCGAACTTGAGGGCCCCTGTTCGAAGCAGGGGAGCAGTTCCAGGGTGTGCCAGTCATAGGATGCAAAGCCACATACCTCCTGATTATGCCCAGCATGAATTTGGTGTGCTGTGGTGTGGCATCTGCTTTGGAGGCTGAGCCTTGGCTTGCTCACATTCTTGGTCAGCCCAGCTGCGGTGTAGCACAGAGCCAACACTGACTGCTGACTGGGATGGAAAGAGGGTGTGGAGGCAAGTTCTGGTTTGACACCTGAAACTCAAAATCCGGCTCCCCAAGGCCCTGGGGCTCTCTCTCTGCATCCTACCACCTTCCTACACCTCCCTCCCCCAGACACCAGCATGGAGCTCATAGCTCATGCTATCTTCTAGGAGCCATACAAACCTGTACTAACCTGGAGTTTTAAAAAAACCACTACAATTTGAATTCACATCTGACTTATCCAGCTTACCTCCCATTTATACCACATCATGTTCTACTTTTGCTTTTCTATCTTTCTTTTTTTTTGTGAAAAGTGTTCTTTTTAATTGCAATGCCCTCCCTCTTTTGTGTCATCTCTCCAGGACTACCTAAGATTCAGCTAAAGGCTGTCTTAGGTCAATACCTCCACCCTTTGGTCCAAGTTCACTTTCTAGACCCCTAAATCAGAATTACCTGAGTTCTTCTCCTTTTCCATTGCAAGTTGTCTTTTATGCACTTTTCACTTTGTCTGTGATTCTGGTTATGAGCTTCCTGAGGACAAAGGACATGTTCTGTCACTTACCAGTGGCATCTAGCTCAATTCTTTGCTTATCGTCAACCCTTTGGGAATGTTAAGAGTTAAGTTAATGATAGAGTCACCAAGGTTTGGGACTAATTTTCTCTGGACATTTTCTTGAATCTACACTGTGGAGTGCTACTTTTCTGTGCTTATTTATAAGGCAGTTAGTTTATGTGAAGAAGTAGGGCCATTCCATTCCATGAATTTAATTGGAAGTTGTTAGATAGCACTTCTTAATATGATTTGATGCTATGAACAAAGAACATATGCTTATTAGTATTAGTAGAGGACAGACATTGGAACTCATTACATAGTATTTCATGATTTTATATTTACAAATACTTGATTCTTTATTTGTCCAAAATTCATGTCATCTATTCCTGTATCCAAGGGAAAGAATATCCTTCCCTCCCTCGCTTTAGAAGCTCTTAAATGGCTTTTCCTCATTCTTTAAGCAGTTAAAATATGGTATCAGCAAGCAGACAGTAGGGATTGGTAAATGATTCAGTCTAACAAGACTGGCAAAATACAGTTGAGTGCCAAAGACTACCTTCATATGCTTAACCTGCTAAGTAAGGAATCTTATTGGGAAATAGCTTTGCAGAAAATCCAGTTTATTTTGCTGATCTTCTAAAAAGTAAAGCCATAACTAAAAGTTCTCTGGTTTCATAATCAACTCAGCACATTTTTATTGGTTTTTCAAACAACTTTCTGACTTTATACCTTGTGTAAGTCCTCAAATTTGTAACAAATCTTACAGGGAAGATTACTCACTGTCCAAATGAAGGCTGAGCATAAAACAGCCCAGTCTCCACATACAAACCCAAGCACATATTGAATACCTACCTCAGTGTCCATACAGTGTTCTCTTGGGAGTATAAACCAACTCCTTAGGATGCTGCTAGTCTATTAAGTGAAGAAGACAAATAGAAAGGTGATTCTTTTTAACAAACTAGAATGTATAACTGGTTTCCTAAATCTGTGTTACCAGAAGGCAGGCCCAAAGTTAATGCTGGGAGGGAGCTAACTCGTTGAAATCTTCATTGAAGAGGTAGCCTTAACATGAGCCTCTAATAATGAATCATCTTTGAAAAAGCAAAAGGAATGTATAGGAAAAAAATTCTAAGCCAAGGCATATCCTTACATGGCTTATTTGGGAAATGGTAATCCAGTTGAAAGTTTCTGTGTTCAGGGATGTGAGATTAGACAAATGGATGGGGAACAATGTGGTACATGATCCTGATGTCTTTACCTGTTTTTAAATCTTTGTTGCTTGTTTTTATTTTATTTGTTGTTGCTTCTATTTTCAGTAGTTAATATATTGAAAATTTCTGAACCTCAGTTTTCACCACTATTAAAATGGAGATTATATCCATTGGTTGATGGATAATATCTACGTTGGTTGTATAAAATAACTTAGTACCTGAATAATATTGATCATGTAGTGATGGTGTCAAATTGTAGTCTCATGTTAATTTGACCTTGATTGTGAAGGACCTTGAATACCATCTCAAGTTGGGAATCAACATCTAGAGATGTTGATCACATCACTCACTTGGTACATGTTAAATTTTTTTATTATAAAAAAGTATTCACTTTCATATCATTGAAATTAAGTAGTCTTTTTGAGTCAAATGACAGTCTAAGAACACAGAATATTTCAAGAGGATTGTTCTTTTATCTTTCAAGTTAAAAATGTAGACTGACTTTGGTAGCAATTAGGAAGGCTCTAGTAGATCTTCTTTAATATTAAAATATTTTTACTGTGATAAAAAGCACATAAAATAGAATTTACCATCTTAATCATTTTTAAGGTGTAGAGTATATTTTTGAGTGTACATGACAGCACCTTGTTAAGCAGCAGGTCTCTTGAACATGTTTGGCAAAACTAACCATCTTTGTCCTCTCCTGCCAGCCTCTGGCAACTGTCATTCTACTTTCTGGTTCTGAGAGCTTGACTACTTTAGATAGTATGAATAGTTCTGTATGAATAAATAAATAAATCTTTAAAAAAAAAAACTGCAGTGAACATGAGTATGCAATTATCTCTTCAAGATCCTGTTTTCAATTCTTTTGGACATATACCCAGAGGTAGAATTGCTGAATCATATGGTCATTCTAGTTGTAGTTTTTTGAGGAGCCTCCAAACAGTTTTCCACAGTTGCTGACCATTTTACATTTTCACCTGTGCACAGGGCTTCTAATTTTTCCATATCCCCAATGATACTTATATTTTCTGTTTTGATAGTGTGCATCTGAAATGGCATCCTTGATGACTAGTGATGTTGAGCATCTTTTCACATGTTAATTGGTTATTTGTATATCATCTTTGGAGAATTATCCAACTCCTTTGCTGATTTCTAATCAGATTGTTTATTTTTGAATAATAGGAATTATTTATGTATTCTGAGTATTAACCCTTTATCAGAAATGTGGCTTGCAAATATTTTTTCCTATCCCATAGGGTGTCTTACTCTGTTGATTGTTTCCTTCTCTGTGTAAAAGTGTTGAAGCTTTTAAGTAGTCCCATTTGTGTATTTATGCTTTTGTTGCTTATGCTTTTATCGGATCCAAGAAATTGTTAGCAAATCCAGTGTCACGAAATTTTCCCCCTACATTTTCTTCTAGAATTTCTATAGTTTCATGTCATACATTTAGGTTTTAATATACTATTAGGTTTTTAAAAAATATTTATTTATGCATAGAAGAACTGGGGTACAGACAAGAGGCGTGGCGGCGGCGGGGGGGGGGGGTGAGAGGATTCACCAGAGACAGAGTAGGGAGCAGAACAGGCAGATCAAGTGAAACACTGCTGAGGGGAGCAGTGGGTGAGGCAGGAGAGGTCACCTCCCTGGTCAGGGATTGAAGTCATGCAGCAGTGGCTGCAGAAAACTTCATAGTGCTGCGCTTTAACCCCTTGAGCCACCAGGCAGGCCCCAATACTAGTTCTTTCTTAATATGCTCTTTGGACTGGAGATTAGCAATCTCTTCTGTAGTATGACTATGTCAAGAATTTGCTTTATTTAAACTTTCTTTTTCATTCTTTACTCATTCTTCCCTCCTTTGCTTCCTTAGAGCTTGAAAATCATACCCTCATTTTTTGGTTCTTAATTTCTCTACTGTTAGTATTATAGAATGATTATGAAGTTTCAACATTTCCTTATTTGTTACTTGATTAGCAGGAAGAAGATGAGCCTTAAGTCTGAACGTCGAGGAATTCATGTGGATCAATCGGAGCTCCTATGCAAGAAAGGATGTGGTTACTATGGCAACCCTGCTTGGCAAGGTTTCTGTTCCAAATGCTGGAGGGAGGAGTACCACAAAGCCAGGCAAAAGCAGATTCAGGAAGACTGGGAACTGGCAGAGAGGTGAAAGAACTTTTTTAGATGCAAATGGTTTAAGAACGATAGCACTTTGATATATAGTTCAGTTATTATCAAAATACATTTTTCTCTGTCTTTTGATGTATCCTTAAGTAAATTTAAGAGAACTAGAGTTTGTTATTCAAAAGTAGTTTGTATTATCCAGAACTAGATTATAAAAATTAGAAGATGGATTGGAAAACTGTTTGGAGGTTCCTCAAACTACTAAACATGGAGCTTCCCTACAACCCCAACAATCCCACTCCTAGGTATCTACCCAAAAGACACAAAAACACTCATTCAAAAAGATACCTGCACACCCCCCATGTTTATTGCTGCTTTATTTACAATTGGAAAAACATGGAAGCAGCCCAAATGCACAAAAGTAGATGACTGGATAAAAAATACATGGTACATATATACTATGGAGTATTACTCAGCAACCAAAAAAGAGAAACACATGTCTTTTGCAGCAACTTGGATGGAGCTGGAAAAGATCATGCTTAGCGAAATAAGCCAGAAAGAGAAAGAAAAATACCGAATGGTTTTACTCATAGCAGGAGTATAATGGACCATGCAAGAAAATAACAAGAATAATGAACAGCCATATACCAGAGACATTTTGTGGGGGTGGAGTGGGGAATGGGATCAAAAATGGGGGGGTGGGGAGGGAAGTGCACGGGATTATGGTGATGGCACACGGGTGATTTGGTGGTGGGAAACCCCCGGGGATTACAACTGAGATGGAAAAAAAAAATGTGAAAATGTAAAACAAACTGTTATAAAATAAAAATAAATAAATATAAATAAAAATTAGAAGATGAAAAAGTGACTGTGCATAGAAACTAACAAAATGTCATGAATAATATTAATCTTTTACCTAAGCAGCCTAGCAATGATAACTTCTTTTTTTTTTTTAAGATTTATTTGTTTATGCATACAAGAACTAGGGTATAGGCCAGAGGTGTGTGGCAGGGAGGGTGAGGGTGAGAGGATTCACCAGAGACAGAGTGGGGAGCAGAACAGGCAGATCTACTGAAACACGCAGGACAGAAGTCTGCTGGTCATGTGGGTCACCTCTCTGGCCAGGGATCGAGCTTGAGCTGCAGTGGCTGTGGATAGCTTTATTGTGCTGTGCTTTAGCCTCTTGCTCCACCAGGAACAACCTGAAAATATAACTTCTCTCTCAATAAAAGAAAATCAAACTGAACTCTTGACAGCTTTTGCTGATTTTTTTATATCTAACCAGCCAATATTTGTTGAGTGACTAGTTTTTTAACGTCTGTGGTGAACACACAGTGGGAAATTGTAAGGATAGTCACTGTTTTCAGTGACTCTATGGCTAGTCAAAGAGAGAAAATGTAAATTAGAATATTAACTATTTCCTGAGGTTTTCCACTGTACTTCTGATAGTTTCAGTGGCTGATCCTATTTCATGAAGAAAGTTGAAGCCACTAGGCATGAATTCTCTTGGCTTCCTCCCCATTCCACATCAAAATAAAGTAATATCTTTATAATTAACTTCTCATTTGTCTGTGAAAGATGTGTTCCTATCCTATTTTCAGCACCTCTACCTGTAATTTTGCTGCTGTTTCTCATTGCTTCCAGTGTGAGCTCGTTTGAATAAGTACGAGAATCATCTAGAAATCGTGAGAAAACAATAATTGCAGGGCCTTACTCTCAGTCACTGATTTTAACAGGTTGGAAGTGAGGCCTGAGAATTTGAATTTCTAAGTTGTCAGGTGATGCTGATGCTCTGCCGATGGAACCTCACTTTGAGAACACAGCATTCGACATCATAAATAGCTTAAATATAACTGGCCCAAGGCCAACTTTATTACTTTATTTATGCTAATCTCTATGCTCAACATTTCCTTATAACCCTCCTGCTGTATCAGTTAGTGACATTCACTATTTATGGCATTGGCTGAAAGACATTGGAGTCATTCGTAATGTCTCCTTTACTTTCTATGATATCTACAACTAATTGAGCAAGTTCTATTTATTCCAGCTCAGAGAAGTCTTTTGAATTTCATCTCCCATTTTCCAGGTACTTGTTCTTCCGTACTTAAATATTTGTAATATTAATTATTATTCTCATTTCTAGAGTCTCTAGCTTCAAGTTGTCACAAAGCTAACTGCATTGCTTTGCTAAAGTACAGCTCTGATAATGCTAATTTATTGGATTTAATATTTTTGAGTTGGATTAATTTTTCACCACATGATAAAATCCAGGATTATAGTGGGCTTGACAGCCAAGGCTTCTTAGCATCTGGTGTTGACTTGTGCATCCAGCATCATAGTCCATTACACCATCAGTACTCTGGCTACATTGAATTTGTCAACCAAAACCACATGCCTTCACATTTGTGGTTTCCTCTTCTGAATGCCCTTTCACTTGTTGAAATCATATTCACCCTCTAATACTGACCTGAATGTCACCATTATAATACATTGGTTGTACTTTTGACTATAGGAACTGTCACATTATATCGTAGTTACTTACGTAGCTTTTTCTCACTTCTAGCCTTGGACATAAGGGAAAGAACTAGACTTTTTCTGTAGCCCTCGTACAAATTCTGAATAAATATGATCATGGAGAAACATCCTTTTCAAAGTTTGCATGTTAGGAGACTTTCAGATTAGAGACTTTAGCCAATTTGGTGTGTATAACCTCTGGTTCTAAGAATTTTAGATCCTTCTCAATTCATTGAGTAATAACCTTTTAGATATAGATATAAAAAAAACTTGGAGCACATTTGCGTCATTCATAATCCTCTCTTGAATTACAGACTTCAGCGGGAGGAGGAAGAGGCCTTTGCCAGCAGTCAGAGCAGCCAAGGGGCACAGTCCCTCACATTTTCCAAGTTTGAAGAAAAAAAAACCAATGAAAAGACTCGCAAGGTTACCACAGTTAAGAAGTTCTTCAGTGCTTCATCTAGAGTTGGATCAAAGAAGGGTAATTTTCTGATTTTCTTCTGTGCCCAAATAAGATAACAGCATAGACCCACAGTACACATAGACTCATCTTTTTAATTCCATAACCTTTCAGAGAATATCAACTCATATTTGAGACCAAAATAGAGTTTGATGATATATGAAACTAACAATATGCTGTAAATTTGAAATGGAGAGGGAAACTGAGCACCCGTGCTGCCCCCATAGGGCTCTACTTCACCCTTCCCCTGACCGGGATACTTACCATCAGGTTTTTCAAATCAAAATTACCTATATTTGGAGAATAGAATTGTTGGGAAAAAGAATGCACAAAAAGCCTCTTAAAGAAGATGGTGCGATTTTCCTGACCCCTGACAAGCTTTTTTCTTTTAATGTGACGGCATTATTTGAATCATAGTTAGGCACCTGTTGACAGTATAAAAGATGGGCAAATACTTGCTTTGGAAAGGTAACTATGGAAAGTAATTTTGTTCTGCTAATTGTTTAATAAGAGAGAAAGATCTTTTTGCTTTAATTTGAAAGTAAGACCAGCAACTATGCCCCACTGGTTAATAATTAATTATGTAGTAAGTGAGTTTGCCATAGTTAATAGTGTATTCTTATAGATAGTCTACAAGTGTTTAACTCAAACACACAGTAAAAAGTCAAAGACATGGGGCCCTCCCTGGTGGCGCAGCGGGTTAAAGCACTGCACTAAGAAGCTTAAGCCCCTTCCGCATGAGGTCAATCCCTGCCTGCCCCGGAGGGAGATCCACATGGGAGGGAGATCCACATGGCGGGGCAGACCTCTCCTAACCCACCCGCTGCTCCCCTCAGCAGTGTACTTCGTAGATCCGCCTGTTCTGCTCCCCACTCTGTCTCTGGTGAAGCCTGTCGCCACCCCTGAGCCTCTGGCCTGTACCCCAGTTCTGTATGAATAAATAAATCTTAAAAAAAAAAAGTCACAGACAGCAAATGAAATACAGTCTAATCAGTTGAATATCAACTCTTCCCCCTCTTCAAATTAATGTATACTGAAAAGAAAATGAGACCTTTACAAAGACTAATAAACCTATCACTGTAGTACTTTTATGATTTTAAAACTTTAAACTACATCATTGAAATGTGTCTTAGTTACTAATATTCCAAAATTTAGAGTATAAGAAATTATTCTGAGAAAACATTGGTGGTTGATTTTAATACCTTCAAAAAAACTTTTTCTCTTCAGTTATCTTTCTTTTTGTGTATAAAAAGGAATGCTAAACATATGAGGCATTGTAACCAGTGTAGGTATTAAATTAGAGGACACAGTTCAAAATCATATGATTAAGAATCTAAGATCAAGAGATAGTTCTTGCTTTCTGAGAGTGCTTTCTGTGTTACAGTGCTCTCCCGTCTTTTCTGCAAAGATCTCATTTTCTTTTCAGAGTATGTTAATTTGAAGAGGGGAAAGAGTTGATGTTCAACTGATTAGACAGTGTTTCACTTGCTTTCTTTGCTGTATATTGTCTCATGTCATCATGCTGCTCTGGATGCATTTTCTGAGCAGTCTGACTTGAAAACTGAATGGTGGGTAAATTATAGTTAGCCTTCACATAAATCACTCTGTCTTTTTGACATGTAAACTGACAATTGGGGAGGTTGTCTAAAATTTGTAAGTCATCTAACATCTTTATGCTTCTACTGATTATTCATTTACTTGTTTTATAAGCTTTTGAGGAAAATTGTTCAAGATAGTGAAACCATTTCAGTATTAACAAATACAGTTTAAAGCATGGTGTATTTTGGCTAAAAAATAGAACAACTTTTATTTGAATAGGAATATCTTTTATGTTTTATCTATGTATACATCATACTTGTGAAATAAATTTACTTTAGGGAAAGTTGTTAAAATATTTGAAAATAAAGTAAATTCAAACTTAACTTTGATAAAGCATGATATAAATAATCTTGTTAGCTATTTAAAGTAATTTCATGCATATATATTTTATAATGCAACTTACTATATATCATTTTCCCAGCAGAAATTCAGGAAGCAAAAGCTCCCAGTCCTTCCATAAACCGACAAGCCAGCATTGAAACAGATAGAGTGTCTAAAGAGTTCATAGAATTTCTCAAGACCTTCCACAAGACTGGCCAAGAAATCTATAAGCAGACCAAGCTGTTTTTGGAAGCAATGCATTACAAAAGGGTAGGTTGAGAATAACTAAAGAAATAAAGTGATTCGGTTTTAGGGAATGTTTTAAAAATAATCTGGTACAACGCTGTCATATTTTTACCTGAGACAATCAAACCTTGAGATGTTAAGTTACTTACCTAAAAAAGTTACCGATGCAAGTTAAACCTGACTAGTACTTTTCCATTGCAGCTCAGTAGTGTGTGGGTCATCTTTTTATTGAAAGTCTGACATCAAAGCCAATTATATTGTGTATGTTAGTAATAAATTTTCTAACTTGTCATTTTGCATAAACTGCCAAGAGAGCCATACTAGACCTTAAACTCTAAGTAATAGTTGTTAGGCCAGTAGCAAGCATTTCTGTCTTTTTGCTTGTTTTTGATGTATTGTTTTGTGTTTTGGTCTTTAGTTTTCCCAGGTAGAGAACAGAAAGCTAAAGCTTAAATGTTGAAAAGGACCTTAGCAACTATCTGGCTTCAGCCCCTTCGTTGTGTAGCTGGGGAAATTGAGAGCCAGATACAGGTGGATTCTGCCAGAAATAGAATTTGTTTTCCACATGTGTGTTTTTAACCTGTGATTTCTAACTTGTAATGTTATTTGGAATAATTCATAAGACTCCCTGTAAAAGGACTTATTTTTAAAATAGTGCTTAATTCTGTTGTAACATTTTACACTCATTGATAATTCAAAATTACCTCAAAAGTCCCTTCTATGAAGTAAGAAAGTTCTAGAAAGGAAAAGAGAATTAGAGAAACAGAGTGATGAACTGCTTAGCTATATTGCAAATATAGGTAGAGATCACTAGACCAATAATCAATTAATCAATTGATTAATTGTGCAGTTACATTGAGAATAAGTAGCCCCTTTTTTATACTCTAGGTATTTGTAGGCAAATAGTGACATTTAGAATTAAAGCAAGCAAAATATTATTGATGTTATTTGTTCATCAGCTCATGTGAAATGTTTATAGGTTATCTGTACTATGATACTATCTTCTAGAAAACGGCTCAGTAGAACTGTTGTTTTCATTTTGCTCAGAAATGTAATATGCCCCTGTTCTTGTTCTGTAATAATTTAGTTTACTTTTAAGTCATTATATAAAAGTTAAGAGGTAAGTACAGTTAGCACCATACCTGTTTTCAAGGCATCATTAATTGATATTGCTTTTCTGTTCCACCTTGACCTCTCTTCTATGCAGAAGAAGCTAAGGAGAATGTATATGCTTTGGCTTTTAAAGCTCATCACTACAAAATAACTAAAATTTAGGAATCTCACTGTAAATACTGAGTTTCATTTAGGTTGTCTGAAAGTGGCAATGGATTCAGGGAAGTGTATGGTCACCAGTGAGATGGAGGATGGCTGATTTGTTTTGTTATCTGAACAAAACCTTATGTCCCAGCATTATTTTAAAACATTTTATAACCTCAGCTAGATGCCTAATTTTGCTCGTTGTAATTAGGAAAAATGAGATCTGTGGTTTGGTGAGGAATTTTTGTCCTGAAAATTTATTTATACGAAAACACTTCCAAAACACACAAACTGCAGCTAAATTAAGTAATAAGAGAAGTTTTTTGTTCAGCTAAACTATTTAAACGCTGCCCTTACTAAATGTTTTCGAATCCCTTGGATACGTTCTCCCCTACTCTGAAAGAATATCTACCCTATTTTTAAGAAGGTTAACAACCTTCTACTTCCTCAGAATAGAGACTCTTTAATTTATTAAACATCACATTAAAGCTTTTTAATAAACTTTTAAAAAATAATCTGAATTTTCAATGCAGTTTTCAGGGTAAAATTTCTTTATTAGCAGTCATTCAGATATATGTTCTTTTCTTAGGTTCCTTAAGGATACAGTCAAGTATAGCATTTGACCTATTGCTACCTTCTTTGTTCTTTTCTTGGCCATTCGTAATATATAAAAATTTGATATTGATCATGTTGTATAAACACATTTTTTTCCTATATACCCTGAAAAACTTTGTTTGAATAAACAGAAAAAACAAAGTGTAGTTTAAAATGTGGTTGTATCTTCAGTCACATTCTTTTCCCAGAACAAATGGAAAGATAGGTGTCATCCTCTATGCCTTAGAATGACCTTTCTACTCTTCATCATGTGTGTATGCTAGAAGTAATTTTCCTTATGTAATTATAATTACTATTAGGAGAACAGAAGTATATATCTAAAACTTTGAAACTTTGAACAAAATAGGCTTTAGTTATAGTAAGAAAAATGAGGAGAGGTTGGGGGAAGAAAGGTAACCCAGTATCCAATTTTAAAATTAAAAACAGAAAATATAATTAAGGAAATAGTCTTCAATACATTTTTCAAAACTGGGGTTAAGAAAAAAAAGATTTCAGCCAACCAATTAAGAAATTATAACGAGTATTTCCCAGTAGCAATATTCACTGGAAGAGATATCCATAGATATGACTTTTATGCTACAACAAAGCAAAAAATTTTAGAAAAATGACAACGTAAATATTATTTTAAAAGATGATCCCAAACAACAGTTAGAGAATACATAAGGAAAGCGTTCATTTCTATTGCTAGCCTGTTTTTCTTCATGGAAAACTATGGAAACTCTTGGAATTTTGTGCAAGTTAAAAGAACTTTCCAGCACACACCTAACACTTGGTTCCTCTGGCAAGAACCGCAATGAATCAGTTTACCCTGTTTACAAGCTAACATTTTAGCCTGCCATAGTTTCATGGATACTGGCAGGAGACATAAATCTCTAGTATCAGAAACAAAGACCAGTTTTTACTTACAAAAAGGTCAGTATGCAAAGTATATCAGCATTTGCACCAGTTTCTTTAGTTTTCCCACAGGGCAACACAAATAGATTACATTAGAGAAAAGGGCAGTGAACTAGCATGATTTTTGCCCCACAGGGGAATGATATCCTGGATGGTAAACAATCTATCCTATTCACTTGAGGGATGCACTATCTCTGTCTCCTTAGGGTGTTTTCAGGTTATCTTGAAAAGATAGTGCAGAGCAAAGGGGTCCAGTGCCTATTTTCACAACATAAGCCTTTTTCTTACATACACAGGTCTATGCATCTTACATTCCAGCCAGAAAGATGAAAAAACTTAGAAGAAAGTACATTAGAATATTTATTCCAACTGTGGAAAGGAGGTAATATTGAACAGTTGCAGAATTGTTAATGCTTAGGTAAAGTGTTTAGTGGTATTAACTTTTAAAAAAATCTATGCAGTGAAAAATAAAAAGTCAGACTAGAAAGCAGTAGTGGAAATTATAGCTATAAAATAAAAGTTGAACATTACAAAATGTATAAAATTTAAGTACCTATCCCTTACTGGACAAGAGAGATCAATTTTAACTCAAACAGATGGCTCTTATATAAATAACTAAGACAGTGACAAGACCAGCAGTCAAAGTGGTCAGAGTGCTGTAAGACCTGTTACATGGTTATTTTGACTAAGGAAATGAAGGACACCCTCTTAGAGGAGATAAGATGTGAATTCAGCCATGGTGACTTGCTTGGACAAATATTAAAGAGTTGAAGCAGAGTAACCTGGACAGAGAGTAATTTTCGTGTTAGAGGAGGAAAACTAAAAACAGGTTCTTGGGACAGTAGGTAACTTGGCAGGATAAGTGGGAAGGAGGATGCACTGTTTGAGCCCAGTGTGTCTTGTAGTTTACAACTGATGATGCCCATTGGCATTATATAGAGTGCAACCAGATCAGAATCTACGATGATCAGTTGGACTGTAGTGTGCAAGATAGATTGAAAAGTGAAGGATTAGAGGTGAGGAGAGTGGCTAAACTTGAGGTGAAATATACTCTGGGCCCAAACTAGGGAAGGATCTACTTGAGAGATAGAAAGGCAGATAGACATGATTTTGTCACTACCGCTGATCCCAAGGCATCCTTTCCAAACTAAGTCAGAGCAGCAGGATCTGTCTGTCTCACAGTATGTGAACATTAGCCTTTGGCCTTTGTAAAGGCAGCGTAGGAGAAACAGTCCCAGGGAGTTTGGTGTGGGCCTTGTTCGTGCTGTCCTACAGGGACATCTTTGTGAAAACCTGTGGTGTCAGATTTGGGTGTCAGAATTTCCCCTGCAGAATTTATTTGCTTTATATTTTGGACCTTGAGTAATGTAACTGTTTTTGTATCAGTGAAGATTATTAGAAAGTTTAGAGACCAATGTATAGGCTGATTCTTCACTAATTTCTATATCTTCAAGGAATATATTTTTGTATTCCAGGCTCTGCTTTCTATTTCTCTTCATCTTTTATTTGTTTGTTTGAGAACAGAGAAGGTGTTCTCTGCTGCTAAGTGTAGCAGCGGGCAAGACAGAAGAGGCCTGTTGCCTCACCTTCTTGTTTATTGTGCTGAACTGTGTTTGCCTTTTATATAGATTTTAAATACGCTTGCATAAAAGTGTAGAATAAAAATATATGTTGCTTATAAATTCAGTAAACCAAGTAATAAGTATAAAGCCTAATGTTGTAGGAACATAGAGAAAGAAGCACGTAGACATTGCTAATGGCAATTAGACGTTGACTAAGGCAATCTGAGGATTGTATATAGTAATAGATATTTAAAGTTGTTTGTGCTTATTAAATCACAAATGTCACTTTTGGAACTATATCACAAAAAAAAAACCCAAAATAGTTTTCACACAGTTGTTTATAACTGCAATACAAACTAGTGAAAAAAGGAAAGGAACCCAAATGTACTATGGTAGAGTATGTAAATAAATCAGTAAGTATAATGAGGTGTTATAAACTATCAAAATGATTAAATAGGTTAGACATATAAAATTACATAAATGTGCATATTATAAAAATATGCAATATATCCAAGAAGAAATAAGGGGTTATAGGCTATTGCAAATAATGGGTACGTTTTCCTTACCTGCAGAAGTAGTATAGTTTGTAAGTACTTTTGAAGTTAGCACCCAGTTCCAAGAGTGAGTCTTGGAAACTTCATAACTTTTTGAACTTTACTCATCATTGTTCTTCAGCTACCAAGCAGCTTCTTTGTCCTTTTTATTCAGGAATTAAGCATTGAGGAACAGTCCGAGTGTACTCAGGATTTTTACCAGAATGTGGCTGAAAGAATGCAGACTCGTGGAAAAGGTATTGTGTTGTAGGCTAATCATTGAGAGATTGCTGGTAGTTGCACAGGGCCTGACTGTTCGTCTTTTAGAAGTGACTCTCTTCCTGTGGCCTGCTCTATGAATCTACTCTATAATCATTCATGCCACTGACATTCTAATAGTTAATCTTATACTTAGCAGTACCTTTGAATACCACTGTGTGTGTCATACACACATTATATAATCAGAGCAATTGGATAATTTATTGAATAGTATTTAATAGATTCATTCCATGTAGGGGTAGAGTGGATGAGACTCCCTGGGAGGTTTCAATGAAACCCCCATTTTGCAATTACTAACAAAATTACCATTTTGGTGAGTTATTGCTAATCATTATGTATTTGAGTGGGTTGGGAAAAGAAAAAAATTGACAATCACTGCTTTAGTGTGTAAGTTTTTAGTTGGTCTTAATGAATTTGACTTCCATTGATGTATCTGAGAAATCTGCCCTGTATGGGCCCTCCCTGGTGGCGCAATGGGTTAAAGCGTATCACTGCAAGCTGGCCACAGCCGCTTCAGTGCAAGCTTGATCCCAGCCCTAGAGGTGACCCACATGGCCTGGCAGACCTCTTCTGACCTGCCTGCTGCTTTCCTCAGCAGTGTACTTCGTTGATCTCCCTGTCCTGCTCCCCATTCTGTCTCTGGTGAATCCTCTCACCACCCCTGCTCCTCTGGCCTGCACCCAGTTCTGTATGCATTGATAAATAAATCTTTTTTAAAAAAGAAAAAAGAAATCTACCCTGTATGTATACCTCAGAGAGCTCTCTAAGTTTTTATTGTAAATCTCAGGAAAATGACAGGATTAATCATGCCAGCATTCACCAATCTCCTGAGTTCCTGGTGCTTTTCTAATCCAGTAGTAGGGCCTTATCCATACTGAGAGCTTCCCAGTTTGCAGGGTATACAATTATTATAGTCCTGGCAAAAGAGCTTAATGTAGAAGTGGGGATTCTATGAAAGGTAGTCCCAAAAGTTGAGGTAATTTTTAAAAAATACTTTCTTTTATTTATGCATACAGGAACTGGACTGTAGGCCAGAGGTGTGAGGAGGGATTCACTAGTCAGAGTGAGGAGCAGAACAGGCAGATTTACTGGAACACTGCTGAGGGGAGCAGTGTAAATTAGCTTCCTGGCTGGGGGGATTGAACTGAGGCTACAGTGGCTGGTGATGGCTTGGTAGTATTGAAACTTTAACTCCTGCACCACCAGGGAGGCCTTCATTGAGGTAATTTTTTTAAAGTATTTTTTTAGTGTTTAACTGCTATACTTCTGTTTCTGGATGTGTTTAATGTATTTCTAGTAAATTTGTTATCTGCTGCATAGCAGGTACTGTGAGTACATTTAAAATAGCCATCCTTCTTTTGAGCTTTTGTATCCATTTGGGTATTTCAGTGCCTCCAGAAAGAGTTGAAAAGATAATGGATCAGATTGAAAAGTACAGCATGACTCGCCTCTATAAATACGTGTTTTGTCCGGAAACTACTGATGATGAGAAGAAAGATCTTGCTATTCAGAAGAGGATCAGGTAGTTGATTGTTCTGTTTTGTTCTCATATTTACTAACTGCTGTGAGAATAACACATTGTAGGAAACAGGGCACTTTTGAGCAAGTAACAGCTAAGGCACCTGTGGTCCTTAGCATTTAAGCTTCTGTGTGGTATCAGAAAAAAAGGAATATGGTATAGGAGGAAAGGGCTCACAGCATCATATTGACTATCCATCTATCTCCAAGCAGTTTTAGGTAAGAACCATGTTGGATGTTTGAGATTGTTTCATATACCCAAAATTGTCCCCAACCAGAAGGAAATTTCACTATTTTTTCATTTTATTTTACAATCTTGTCAGGAAGGAAATTGTGAATACCATGATCGAGGCAATCGGTGTTACATTTCCCCATCCCTACCAGGGGTACACATTATTCAACCTCTCCTTAATCACGCCATTCCACAACTTAAGGGTTGATAATACTTCTGAAAGCCAGTAGAGTGATCCCCATGCTCTGCATTCCAATGGCAAGGAGACACTTAGGAAACAGGCCATCTAAGGTCCAAGGCAGAGCATAAGGAGGCGTTTCTAGAGGAGAGAGGCTGAGGAATCCCAAATCGAAGTCCTCAGACAAGGGGACTGGTAATTAGTAGATCTTTATGTGATGGCATCATGCCTAAGGTAAGGAGTTACTGATCCTGGGAAGATGGAGCCAGACATTAGGAAACAAAAGTAAATAGATGGGCTTTGCACTAAGATTCAGGGCAAAAGCATTGATGAAACAAGTGCTGAAGGTCAGTAATGGAATCTCTGGAATGAAGTTAGAATGTCTAGACTAGGACATTTAGGCTTATTGATTGATCTCTTACACAGGTTCAGAAGTTGAGGGCAAAGTCTTAAAAAGACATTCATTAGGTGGGTGAAAGTAAGGACTGGGGGGAGCAGTGTCTTTTCAAATCTTTATACTCAAATGTTAAATACTTTTCAGTTTTAGTATAACCTCATTTCATTTGGTAAAATTGTCTTCTGCTTTTCTTGTGATGGTAAAAAATAGAAGCCCCATTTAAGAATTCTCATTACTTCAGCCCATCAGCTGTACTTTTTGATGTGTGCAAGGGTGATGTGCTTGGGGTACCTGGATTTGCCCAGTTAGTCAGTGGTGCACTGTGTTGTCCCTCAGCTGAAGGAGATGGCGAATTCAATGACTACAGTGACTGCTGTCTTACTGACTCTCTCTTTGTAGAGCCCTGCACTGGGTTACACCTCAGATGCTTTGTGTCCCTGTTAATGAAGAAATTCCAGAAGTGTCTGATATGGTGGTGAAAGCAATTACAGGTAAGTGAAGCCAAGAGCTTTTTATATTTGAGGATTTTTCCTTGGAAGTTAGTATTTTGCTGTATAAATCCATACTTAGTTCATTGATCAAAAAGAATCTAAAGTATTTCTAAAATGTGTACTGCCAAAGATATATTGGATTGTAGCAAACGTGTTTTGTAAGAGTTTTAATTTTATGAATTTGAACATTTAGATTAGCACATAAATTACTTTTCCCCTTCACTTTTTGATGACCAAGGTTTCTTATTTCTTGGATACTGAACTAAAACAAAGACAAAGATAGGGTAAATTTCTTAAAACTCAGTTACTTTATATATTCACAATAATCTTGGAGCAGGAAAGGAATTGGTGAGGCAGCATAATAATGCATCTCTTAATTGGTTGTGTATCAGAGACATGCTTTGAATTATTACTCTCATTTGATCAGGAAGTAAAATGTTTTGACTTGATGCAGTTCTTCTATTCTGATAGGTCCAGACCTATCAAGGTTTTCTGTTTCCTGTTCATAAGAATAATTCAGTAGAAATACAACACAAACATTAAAAAACAAAATAAAACAAAAAAACTCGTGATGGAGAAGACATTTGACCTTGGTCAGCTTCTCCTTAATTAAAAAGAGTTGGAAAGACCTGCTTCTTGAAAGATTGTCAGTGAAGTTCTGCTGGGAAGGAATGAGGTTAGCACTTTTGGAGGCCCACAATTAAGCAGGCTCCCTCAGGTTCCAGCAAAAAATAGGAGTTTGCTTAATATTCTTGGTGTTGGACGGGAGGCAGGACTCTCACAAGTAGCTCCAAGGCCCCCCTCTGGATTGGGTTATCTGATGTTTACATGATTCTTCCACTTTCTCAGGTTCTGCTTCTCTTTGTATGTTTTAACTCCTGATTTTCTTTTTTTAAGATTTATTTATTTGTGCATACAGAATTGAGGTACACACCAGAGGTGTGGGAGATGGTAAGAGAATTCACCAGAGTCAGAGTGGGGAGCAGAGCAGGCTGACTAAGGGAGTACACTGCTGAGGGGAGCAGCGGGTGATACAGGAGAGGTATGCCGTGCCACATAGGTCACTTCTCTGGGCAGGGATCAGACGTGCTGAAGCAGCTGCTGATAGCTTCACAGTGCTGTGGGTTTTTTTGTTTTTGTTTTTTTAATTTTTTTTAAAAAGATTTATTTATTTGTGCATACAGAACTGGGGTACAGGCCAGAGGCTCAGGGGCGGTGAGAGGCTTCACCAGAGACAGAGTGGGGAGCAGAACAGGCAGATCGATGAAGTACACTGCTGAGGGGAGCAGCGGGCGGGTCAGGAGAGGTCTGCTGCGCCATGTGGTCACCTCCGGGGCAGGCGGGGATGGAACTCATGCTGAAGTGGCTTTAGCTTCTCAGTGCTGTGCTTTAACCCGCTGTGCCACCAGGGAGGGCCCACAGTGCTGTGTTTTAACCTGTTGCACCACCAGGGATGGCTTTTAACTCCTGTTATTAAATGAACTTTTCTCTGCAAATCCTTCTGTGAGCTCTGGAAAGAGTCTTACTGGTCTAGCTAAATAGTGTCATCTTTGTTGTTCAAAGCTTTTCTGCATAGGTCTCATGAATTGACTCCTTTGGGCTGAGGCCTACTTCTACCCCCTAGTCTTTATCTCAGGTACACACACATTATAAGAAATGGATAGTGAGACTATCTCAAAAGCCTGTATGTGGTCTTGCTTTTTTCCGAAAGTTTCTTACAAAAAGTTCAAGACCAACTGGTACGTATTTCAAAGATTTCATAGGGTGGCCCTCCCTGGTGCTGCACAGCGGGTTAAAGCGCAGCACTGAGAAACTAAAGCCACTTCCGCATGAGTTTGATTCCCGCCTGCCCCGGAGGTGACCACATGGCGTGGCAGACCTCTCTTGACCCGCCCACTGCTCCCCTCAGCAGTGTACTTCGTCAATCTGCTTTTTCTGCTCCCCACTCTATCTATGGTGAAACCTCTCGCCGCCCCTGAGTCTCTGGACTGTACCTCAGTTCTGTATGCACAAATAAATAAATCTGTAAAGAAAAATAAGATTTCATAGGAATTTATGTTGATAATTCAGCTGGAAAGCCACAGGAAAGACCTTGTAAAGCTAGAAACTACTGTGCCAGACTATTGTTTACTTAAAAATAGAACTAAGAGGATTTTAAAACATTAACAGTTTGTTAATAGAATTTGAGAAGTGAAACTTAACACCTCAGTGTCTCTGAAATTGAGTTTCAAGAGATCATTTAACAGTAGAATTTCAGCCACAGCAGTAGAAGCCTTCTTATTCTTTCCCATCTTAACCCTCACATTTTCCAATCCAAGAGTAGGCACATTCTGTGCACATCCAAGAGTAGGCATACTCTGTGCACATTCTTCTGAACCAAAGTTAACAGGATCATTTTCTTCCTAATCTGAAAGTGTCAGCCTGAGTATAGGATAATCAAAGAGGACAATCTGTAGCAATGGTCTTAAATATCTCATGTGGTGCTAGTCTTCACTGTCAGTTTTGTTTATAAATAAATGAGGCACTTTCTATTTTCTAGAGAAAAACATTCATCAGAAAAGAAGCAAACCATTTCATCTTGGTTCAAAGGAAATTATCTGGGACTTTCAAAATGATGTTTCTGTTGTAGGAGACATGCAATGAATTAAGATGTTAATTAAGTTGTTAAGCTGAAAGAAGAAAGTATGCTTGAGGAGACTGCCATAGGGATTAATACAGGCCAGACCTCGTATATGCAGGATGGAGTTAAAACAAATTACTGCCAAAGAGGTAGGGGGCCCCTGTAGTCACAGAGAGAAGTGGCCTCTGATTGCCAGAGGAAGAAAAAGTCTTAACATCTTGACTATAAATTAAAAAAGTAAATATTTTTGAAATAGTATTACTGCAAACAATCTTCAAAACCCTTGAAACATGCTAAAACCGAAGATTTACCTTTAGTCACATTCAAGGGGAAAAGTCTTATTTAGGAATAAGCTACTAAATGTAGAAGCCACCACCCTTGAATCTGAGAAACCACTTTCATCCTTCCAGGATGACCAGTTATTGGTAATCAAGGGGGCTCCAGGTTTTCTGGTCTCTCAGCTATGTAGGACACATTCACTGGGGCATCCATTGATCCTGAGTGTTAAGTTGACCCATCAGTGTGAGAGTAGGGCGGGCGATAGATGGTGGTGTGTGAAATGTGTCTGAGTTTGGTGAACAGTGGGACTAGCTGGGAGATGCTGTCAGATAAACTCTGCAATGTCAGGTAGGTCAGGTTCTTCTAGGTCAGGGACTTGTTTTCTGGCCTGAGAAGGGACAAATGTGGGGTCTATTTTACTGAAAGAAACTGCATTAAAATGGGAGGGGATAATCAAGACCCCTGCCTTGAAGTTTAGTTAGATTTTAGGAATCTTTGATGAGCATGTATCTTCCGTGAGAAAATACAGGATCAGAGAATCCCATTATCAGTTTCTCTTATCTTGAAGAGTTTGGGTATAAAGAGGGTGTGAAGACCTATGTGGTCAGTGGTAAACATTGTCCATTTTCATTTGTCTCCACAATTCCTGTTCAGCTTTGGGAGCTACCTCTGTGGGGAGCAGGGGTTCTCAGCCAAGTGCTCGTTTTATCCCCTTCCTCCCCTCTGTCCCTTACCCTGGCCAGAGACATTTGTCGACATCTAGGGGCATTTTTTTATGTCACTCATATGGGGGTACAATTGGCATTTAGTGGTAGAGGCCAGAGATGCTGCTAAATATCCTGTAGTGCATAGAACAGTCTCCTACACAAAACAGGATCCAGCCCAGAATGTCAGTAGTGCTGAGATTGAGAAACCAAAGCCGAAAGTTATAGCTTATTGTGTTTTAGAAGACCCTGCTGATGGTAAGTCTAGATATCTGCTGAGATAAACTACACTCAACCCTAATCTTGCGACTGATTATGAGTAAAAAAGCACTGGACAAAAGACACAAAACTGTATTTGAGGACTCTGAAAACTAAGTAATAACAGGCAGATTGAGGAAGGAAATCATTAGGAGAAGAACTGATATAGCAGTGAATTTCCTGTTTTCTTCACTTTTCCTTCCCAAGCTCCTAATTTAGACTTTAAAGCCATACAGATGATGGAAATGCACATTGGGGTGAAGGGTCCACAGCTGTTTCAAGAAAAGAGCAGTTATTTCTTCTAGGCCAGGGATGTTAGGAGTAAGGCAGGGGGAGTTGCTACAGGATGAAGACTGGGAAAAATCTCTTTGGGTCCTCTCCTTGCCTTTATTCTCATTCCTTTTCCTTTTCTTCCCTTTTTTTTTCTGCCCCGGGATGTCCACATTGGCAATGTAGTAGTCAGTCACATATGTACCCAGATAGAAAGTAATTTCATTTAATTAAAAAAAAAAAAGATGAACGAGACGGGTTAAAAGTTTGAGAATAAAAATCAACAGTAAAAGTTAGAAAATTTAAAGAGAGCATGTGAAATTAGTAAAAATCATTTAAAAATCTTTCTCCAAAATCTTTTTTGTAATAAGTTCTACTTAGAGAAAGAAAAATTCAGACATAGTAATAATAACTGGAGCCCAGAATTAAAGGATTAAAAAAAACAAACCATAAAGTCAGCCAAAATTATATAATTCACATGATAGACACATAGCCAGGAAAATAAAGCATTAGTAAATTCAAAGTCAGCCCTCTGGACTGTCCAGTATTTCAGTTCCCCACATACTTGTCTTCTACAATTGTTTCCTGGGGGCTTTCCTAAGGAGCTGACCTCAAGAATGAGAGCTGAGAACAGAAAGAACTTTTTGGTGTTCACCAACATGCAGCCTAAATCTGAAACTTAGACTCCTGCTGTCTGTCGTGTGTTCTGTAAGTATGAGCCAGTATTTACCATTTGTGCCATCTCTCGACGGCATAGGGTACCTCTAACTTCATAGATAAAAAATTATTATCCTGATGTCTTTTTTACGTATTTTCTCATTGAAAGTATCTTTCCTTCTTTTTAGATATCATTGAAATGGATTCTAAGCGTGTACCTCGAGATAAGTTGGCCTGTATCACTAAGTGCAGCAAGCACATCTTCAATGCCATCAAAATCACCAAGAATGAGCCAGCATCAGCAGACGATTTCTTACCCACACTCATCTACATTGTTTTGAAGGGCAACCCCCCACGCCTTCAGTCCAATATCCAGTATATTACCCGCTTCTGCAATCCAAGCCGATTGATGACTGGAGAGGATGGTTACTATTTCACCAATCTGGTATGTATTTGAGGTTTTGGTGTTAGGAAAGAACCATCAAGTTATTTAAGGGTATGACATATCACTTAGAGACCTGACAGGCCTGTGACTTGTTAATGCCCCTGAGTTGAGGAGTCAGCACAGCTGTGAATGCTCGCTGGCTGTCACAGTGCACAGGTGACCCTAGCTTCTGGTACTCTTATGAGACTCTGGTACTCTTACGAGAAACATGACAGCCACACTGAGGAGCCATCACCACTGGCTTTTGTTTGCCATCACTCCTGAGGACCCTGGTTATGAGAGCCATTGCTCAGTATTTCACCCATGAATAAGTCAAATCTTAATCTCTGATTCCTTTATTTAAAGGCTTAAGATTTATATTTTGTTTTCTTTATATGTTATCTCTTAGAACTAAATATTGAAATATTTTAAGGGGAAAAAAATCAATGTTAGAGGCTGTGTGATGATTTTCAATTGTTTGTTAGAGTCTAAGGAAGAAAGTATTAAATTAATGTTTAGCTAAGTTATAGGGTCAAATCCTTCCTTTTACCAACCATTAAACTCCTTGTTTGCTTTGGCCTAGATTTACTGTCAGTTAATGACTTTGAGCCTCAGGACACCACTTGTGCTATGTTTCCTGTGCTGAAAGTAGTACAGGCTACTAGGGAGGGAGAGGAAATTGGGCTACAGGAGGAAGTATTTCTGGAAAATTGCCTAAAAAGATATTAGAACCCACAGTTGGATATCCAGGGCTCCAGAAATTTGTTGTTTTTACAACCTAACTCTATATTCACTTTTGTACATAATTTTGAACTTACTATTTTTCTTATCCCTTAAAGGGTTCCCAAAAGCATGTAAGCTTCAGGTCTCCCAAGCCCCAGATCATCCCCTGTTATGCCATCACCCTTAGCTTACTGTCACCATAGTTGCCAACATATGGAGGTGGTACAGGCCCCCACCAAAAAGAGTGGGTACTGGCTTGCAGTTTCTTTTACCTAGGCTGTTTCAGAGAGACTTAGAAATGCTGCTGCATTTTGTGGACTTTTTTTTTTTCCTATTGAGGTAACATTGGTTTACAACTTCGTATATGATTTAGAGGTGTAGGAGCACAGCAGACACCACAGCAGGAAGAGCCCTCCACCCAGTCCATTGTGCCCTCGCTGCTGCTCTTAGTTCTACAGTCAGATTTTTTGGGATGGTTATTGATTTGGTTTTGTCTGACCTTTGTTTTGTTTCTCTGTATCCTACATATTTGTGACACCATCCAGTATTTGTTTTTCTCCTTCTGGCTTTTTTTTGCTTAGCACAATCGCCTCCAGTTCCATCTATGTTATAACAAAAGGCAAGAGTGTTTTTTGATAGCTGAGTGGTATCCCATGGTGTCTATGGAACACATCTTCCTATTTGGGTACTTAGGTTGGTTCATAGCTTGGCACTTGTAAGTAGTGCTGCAATGAACTGGGAATACATATATGCCTTCCAGTTTGTGCTTTTGTATCCTTCAGGTAGGTAGAAGTGGAATTGCTGGATCATATGGTAGATCTATTTTTAATATTTTGAGAAATCTCTGTACATAGGGATTGGATCAGTCTAAATTCCCATCTATACTTTTACAAGGGCTCCTCCTCCCCCCCGCCCCTTCCCCCCACTTCCTTGCCAACATTTGTCGTTTCTGGTCATGCATGAGGTGCTGCTGGCTTAGTGTAGTTTTGATTTGCATTTGACAAATGATAATGAGCATTTTTTTCATATACCTGTTAGCCATCTGCAAGTGTCTGTATAGCTTTTCTGCCTTCTTTCTTTTTTTTTTAATTTCGGTTATTTTATTTTTATTGGGTTGTGTGGGTTCTTTTTAGATCTTGCATATCAGCTCCTTGTCATATATATGATGTATAAATCTTTTCTTCCATTCAGTGAGGTGTTCTTTCTCTATACAGAACCTTTTTTTTTCCCTAAGATTTATTTATTTTTATGCATACAAGAACTGAAGTACAGACCAGAAGTGCAGGAGTAAGAGGATTCACCAGAGACAGAGTGGGGAGCAGAATAGGCAGGCAGATTCACTGCTGAAGGGAGCGGGTGAGATAGGAGAGGTCTGCTATGCCATGTGGGTCAGCTCCCTGGCCAGGGATTGAATTCTTGCAAGTGGCTGGTAACAGCTTGATAGCACTGAGACTTTAACCCCTGTGCCACCAAGGAGACCCCCCTTTTTTTTTTTTTTAAAGATTTATTTATTTATTCATACAGAACTGGGGTACAGGCCAGAGATGCGGAGGGTGAGAGAGTTCACCAGAGACAGAGTGGGGAGCAGAACAGGCAGATCAACGAAGTACACTGCTGAGGGGAGCAGCGGGCGGGTCAGGAGAGGTCTACCACGCCATGTGGTCACCTCCAGGGCAGGCGGGAATAGAACTCATGTGGAAGCGGCTTTAGATTCTCAGTGCTGTGCTTTAACCCGCTGCGCCACCAGGGAGGGCCGACCCCCCTTTTTTTTTTTAAGGAAGAAATGTTACTATTTCAAATGGAGTATTAAAAAACATGATTGACAGTGAGTTAGAATTTTTGAAGTTAAATTACATGGAGTTCATCAAGCTATTTTATCTACTTTTGCTTCGTTATTTAAAATTCTCATAATAAGGATATAATTTCATATGACTATGACTAATAACATTCTCTTCTTTTGTAGTGCTGTGCTGTGGCTTTCATTGAGAAATTAGATGCTCAGTCACTGAATTTAAGTCAGGAAGATTTTGATCGCTATATGTCTGGCCAGACTTCTCCCAGGAAGCAAGAATCTGAGAATTGGTCTCCTGATGCCTGCGTAGGTGTTAAGCAAATGTATAAGAACTTGGATCTCCTGTCCCAGTTGAATGAGAGACAGGAAAGAATCATGAGTGAAGCCAAAAAACTTGAAAAAGATCTGATAGATTGGACTGATGGAATTGCAAAAGAGGTTCAAGACATTGTTGAGAAATACCCACTTGAAATTAAGCCCCCAAATCAGTCTTTAGCAGCTATTGACTCTGAAAATGTTGAAAACGATAAACTTCCTCCACCATTGCAACCTCAAGTTTATGCAGGATGATAAAAACTTACATACATAGTATTTATTTGAACCTGAATTGTGGCTAGTCCGTACTACAGCCCACTGATTGGGATCTAGACTATAACTTAATTGCTTATAAATGTCAGAGCATTTTTAAAGGTACAGTTTGTGGGGACTGTTTTGTTTGTTTTTCCTGGCAAGGGAAGTTTAGTGATTAATAAAATACTATTTATTTGAGTTAATGAAATAGATTCATTTAAGGTATATGTGAAGATTTTGTCTAAATCTATTTTTTCTCCATGGTTTTCCATGTGCTTCCTCTGTGGCACTCACTTTAATTGGGTTTGGGTCAATAATAATTACGTGTTAAAGGATTAAAACAAGTGAATGCTACAAAGTCTATGTTTAAGGGAATTCAATGGTACCACTATTCTACAGTTTGAAATAATTTTATAAATTGTAAAGATAGAAGATATATTGATAAGTAAATATGTAATATTGTAAATATGTAAAAAAAAAAGGTGTCTGCTGTGCATGGCATTTAATGTGTTAATTTTTTAGTTTGGAATGAAGTATATTGACTGTTTGCCATTAACACCGTTTTATTTGTTTTGCCCCGCTAAAATGAATCTAGAAGTGTTGTTTCAATCGTTAACAAAATGTTATTGCTAACTTTGAGATCCTGTCTAGTCAGACTGTGACACCACTGAGGTTCAAAGTAACTATTAGGTCACATAAAGATGCAGTTCATTATAGTCAACTGAAAGCTCTGAATCATGCCTCATGTTACCTCTCTCCTTCATTCATTCAGCAAATATTTAGAGAGCTTGTTGATGGAAGGAACAGACCAAGGTCTGGGTCAAAAGAGAAAGGAACAGGACTGTTGGTGAGAGCTGATGCGAATCCCTCAGGGATAGAGAGCAGGGTGTCTTTCTGCCTCTGTAGCATACTTTGGCTGTATAGATACTCAAATTCATATTGTTGCAACCTCAGTACTGTTGACACTTAGGGCCTGAGGAATATTGTGGCAGGGGTGCTTTGTACTTTGTAGGCTACTCAGCAGCACCCCTACCCTTGGTACCCGCTGGCAACTATCAGAAACCACCACTACCCCACCCTGCCACGATTGTGAAAGACATCACCTCCAGACATTGCCACATGTCTCTTAGGGGCAAAATCACCCCCACTTCAGAACCACTACTGACCTATTTCATAAGCAAGGGAGTTACCCTCCTGGTGGTTAATATGATGCAAACCAAAGAATATTGCATTAAAAGCACAGTATAATGTTAACTGGTATTCTTTCACTGAGGCTGTAAAGCCACCAGCAATGTGGAAACTTTTCTAATCTTCACAGAACCTTTCATAACCTAAATACTCCTTCCTCTCAGTAATTCGTACAGATTATCAATATACTTGTGAAATTGTAATTCCCAGGACCACATTCTTGAACAAATTCACACAACACTAGCAGTTAGAAAAGATTTGCCTGTTTTCCCAGTTATCTTCCTATACTACAGATTTATACTGCAGATTTGTAGTACAGTGATTTTTCAGTAAAACTAGGGTGAGTATAATACTTTTCATCCTTTACTCAATTTACATATAAAAGCCATCAAGTTAACACATCTATTGTCATAAAGCAATGAAGACATGCAGCAGTTCATGGAATCAGTTGGCCACCAATGTCACGTGGAATGTAATAAGGTACTATCAAATGTCTTAGAACCTGCTCTTGGAAACCTGGACCAGGTAATTTTAGTAGAAACCTTACCCATTTTATTTTCTATGTACTTTCTAGGTGCTAATCCAGTTACTCTTAATTCTCCTGGGAATATACAATTCTTTTAGTCATTGTTCATTATGTTTGTTAAATAAAATGTGCAGATCAGCCTCCCACAAGAGCTGCCCTCTTGATTCTTTGTTTAAAGTAAGTTATTGAACTGATTATATATATATGTACAAACATATACATATATATCATATTGGTCAAATTCTTCAGATATGGATTCTTGCCTTAATTAGAGGCTAGTATTACTCTTACATCAACTTCAGTACTATGGCCAGAATTTCTGTTTTCTCAACAAGACAATGTTGATATTTATGTTCTATAAAAAGGATTGGAGTAAACCTTTGGAATTAAAGTCCTTATCAATAAAGTTTCACAACCCTTCCCTTTTCTAATAGATTATTGGTTCTTCATTTTAGGGAAATATATATTATTAATATCCATACACTACACAATTTTCCTTTTTCAACCATAGTCATATTCAGACATGAAAAATTAGATATTGCAGTTAAAATTAACAAGAGAAGAATGTTTGCTATCACTATAGTTAGAATTGGTCTGAAAGTTTTATCCATCTTTCCTCTTCAAATAGAAATAAATAAAGGCAAGGGCTGGAAGAGTTAATCTAAGCAATACAAAGCCAGTAGATAGTCTGGTGGTTGAGTAATGAACACTGGAGCGAGAAGGCTTGAATTGGTTTGGAATTTTGACTCACATATTTGCTCTTCAGGCAGGGGCATGACTCATGTTTGACTACCTCATCTGTGTACGAGCCATAATAGTACTCCCTTCAGGACTAAATGACTTAGAACAGTCCCTGACAATGGTAAGTGCCCAAGTGTCAGCTGTTACTTGGAGGTGATTCTTCTATATGGAAAACAAGGAATTGATTACTGAGACTGAGTTAGTTCACCAAAATGGTGACATGAAATGCTAAAATTGACCATATAAAGTTACTTCCGAATGCCACACCTAGCTGATTCACAATAGCAACAAAGATAAGTCACCTGGAAACAAGGACTTTTGAAATTCACATGAAAAACATTTTATAAGACTGAACACTTTCACAATAAAGTAGGAATAGAAATCTCCACAACATAATAAAAGGCTAAAATCATACTCAGTGGTGAAAGACTGAAACATCCTGAGATCAGGAACAAGACACAGGATGCCCACTTTCACCAATAAGATATTCATGTACTTAAAATTTTAAGTAGTTTCAAATTTAAAAATTTTCAAGCATTTAAGATGCACAGAGAATAAGAACAATTCACCATTTAGACTTACAAATGGTTGAGATGAAGCTTTCTACTTCATTAAGAAATTAAAAGAAATACAAATAACAATAACTTCTCTAGTCAAATTGGCAAAGATGATACAACATTTTAAGACTGAATGTCCAGAGAAATACACCTCACTGATTGAAGCACAAATTTTAATATTTCAGGGAGCAAATCAGTATATGTCAAGAACCTTATAAGTCTCTTCACTTTGTGGCAGAGTAATCCTATTTCTAGAAAGCTAGGCTAAGAAGTAATTGTAAACAAAAATGTATATATAAAAAACAGCAACTACAGAGGTGACAATTTTCATTGTTTAAATTGTAGAGGGGTGTGTTAAAGGAATAATTAGGAGAAAACTAGTTCCAAATTTTATTTATTTATTTTAGGTTCTTGAAAGTGCAACTTTTTTTGGACCAAGTTTGTTTTAAACTCCCATGTAATGTTCAAGGGAAAACAACTGCAATAAAATCTTTATACATCAATTTTTTTCTTACATCATTGTAGTCCCCACAGTTCTCCCAGCACCGTATGACCCAGGAACCATCACCATATTCCCTGTGTTCCTCCCTCCTGTTTTGACCTCCTCTATATCCGTCCTGTGCTATATGAACACAGATTTATGCTCAGCTTGCTAGTTTTGACTTTTTCTTGACCTTTTGTTTGGTTTCTCTATATTCCATACCTACATGAGGTCACTTGGTATTGTTCTTTTTCCTCCTGACTTATTTTGGATAGCATAATTCCTTCCATCCATGTTGCCACAAATGGCTTGATTTTCTTTCTCGATCATTGAGTAATATTCCATTATATATACCTCAGTTTTTTGTTTCAGTCATCTATTCAGGGGGGCAATAGGGATGTTTTGACATCCTGGCTTACAATAAAATCTTAATCAGAAGTTACTGTTGGATTTGGAATGACAAGTGTTTTTTTTTTTTAATATTTCCTTAATTTTCCTAACTTTATACAATACCATGATTGATAATTAGAAAATTGGAAGACATATTCTGAGATTATAAAGACAAAAAGCTATCTAAGCCACTGTACAACAGGAAACTACAATATCCTGTATTCTTAAGGGAGCAGTTTGTAAAAGTGACAGCTGCCTGTGAACAGGGTATCCCAGGCAACCTCTGTGTGGTTGCCAATACAGAATGCCACCTCTAGCGGTGGAATCATTCTCTGGAAGATTCTGAACCCTGACTCCTGGGAAAGTTGTAAGGGTAAGAGTCTGGCTCATTTAAGCCCCCTTTATAAAACAACATATCCATTGAATAATTTCATTGTCAGAGAAAACTGGACCACATGCTTAAATGTCAAGGAAGCTGAAAGAAGTTAGTTTCTTGCACTTGGGATGGATTTTTAAACATGGAGGTATGTCTCCTAAACGCTACTTAACCCTATCTCTCGTGGCACCTTCTGTGGGGTGCTAGAAAGCCTGAGTGGCAGAGGTGTCTAGTCACTTTTTCCCGATTTGAAAAGGCAGAGGATTGGACAGGATCGCTATTTTAGGTGGAAATTTAATCACTTTGTAAACAATGCTACTCATTCTGAAAGCGGTGCATGTGTATTTCATCACATTTTCACTGTGTGTGTGTGTGTGTGTGTGTGTGTGTGTAGCTAAACACACAAGTGCAGAGCTGGCCTAAGTGGTCTGGAAGTTCTTCCTTTTAAAATTTGTTCATTCTATGCCCTAACTATAAGTTCAACCCAGACTACAGACTGCAGAAGGAGGAACTCACAAAGACACCTGTTTTGGACTTTGCCTTCAACTTGTTTGCAATCCAGTAGGAATATGAAAAGTTAAATAGTTCAAGACTCGATTAAGTATCAGTACAACCAAGTGACAAGGTATCAAGCACATGTTTAACTGCCCAGGGGAATCATCCCAGTAACTTCCATGTATTGAAACCAGCTAATGGTACATGTTCCTTAAATGTTCCTTTTTAGTATCTCTAACATCTATCTGAGCAGGAATAAAAGCCAATGACATCGATTACTCAGGGGTTCATAGGTGCCAGGCCCTTCTGTATTATGCGGAAGGAAGAACAACACATTTACTCCTCTCTGGTGACTGTTGTCCTTGGGCATGAAGAGGAAGCTGCCAGGCTCAGGATTCAGACCAGCAACCTAGTTCAAGAGCCCTGTTCTTCATTTATTTATGTTTTTAAACTTTACTGTGGTAAGAACACTTCACTAAACTATTTTGAAGTGCACGCAGCACTATTGTGATTCCAGTTACCATGTCTAAGGAGATCACACTCAACTGTAGCTTTATGCTGGGTGGTTGGGAACCCTCATTTCCCATCCTGCCCCTGCCATCCCATCTTCCATTCAATGGATTTAGCTAGTTCCCATCCCTCATGGGCACGGGCCTTGTCTCTGTTATTTCATGGTCATATGTCTTAAGGACTGAGTGAGCCTGACTCCTTTGCTCAGGTTACCTGTGTTGGCAGATGCAGGTTCCCACAAAGGGGGTTCTTTGGGCCCTTGTAATACCTGCAAGTTACACTTCAGGGTGAAAGGCAGTCCTCCTCAAGGGTTGGGGACAAGTCTCCATGTCCTTGGGGACCAATGAGGATTGTGGGGAGCCCTCTGCTTCCAGTAAGGGGCTCGAGTGTGGAAAAGAGTAGAAGACAGTGTAAGAGAGCGGGGAAGGTTTGTTTTCCATCTGCAGGACCTGTGCCAGTGAGACAAGCGGCTCCACTCTCTGGGTTTCGTCAGTCGGGACCTGGTGCAGCTCCTGTGAGGACTGGCAGCTCCTTCCTTTCTGAGAACACGGGAGAGGGCAAGGTGAGCCTATGGTGGTGTTAGGCTGTAACTCTCTGGAAACGTCCCTGTGTATACAGCACCCTCTCCCGGCCTTGTCTCTGGTCTGTGTACTCCAGGACGGCTTTATTGTGTCATTTACTTTTCAAACTTTAAACGCCTCTTTGGAGCCTACAGAATTCCCTGTTTTCAGCTGATCATCTCAGTGGTGTCTCCAAAAGCCATACGTGCTCAGACACTGAGGATTGTTCTGGAAATAGCACCAGATGATGCCACCGAACTCCATATTCTCTCCTGGTACAGCGGTACCTTCCTGACCTCCCTTACAAGGGAGCATTAGTGTTGATAGTTCACTCCTTTTCCTGTTTGGGTTTGGGTGACTCATCTGTTTAGAATGTCTGCTGTGTGTCTCATAACCAAAAAATGTGATGTCGCCCTCCCATTTTCCATCACCCCTTTGTGCAACTTTGAATGTTCTCAGATCATTTTATCACTGGCCACACTCATCTCCGAGGTGCTGAGTAGAGCCCTCTAGTTTTACCCTAGATCCAAAGGTTCTGAATGATCAGAGATGAAGAAAAATGGACACAGGATGAAAGAGCAAAAGTGAGCATCAGCCGGGACCTGAAGGGACAGCCCCCTCCGTCCTTGAACTAGCTCCCACAACCAGGTCCTGCTGGGTCCTCAGGGCTGTCATAACCGGGGCCCTCTCCCACCATGTGTCACAGGGTTTTTACCCCTGAAATCAAAGCATATTTGTGTCATTCTGTTATTTAGAATTCTCATCTTGTTTTTCCACAGGACAAAATTCTTATCTTGTTTTTCCATGGGACAAATTTAGTTTGCATTTCTGAGGATACTTGTCAGGTAAACACAGCTGAACCTAACTTTGATAGACTAAAAACAAACAAACAAAACAAACAAATTAAAAAAAAAAAAACAACCCTGTACCTCAACCCTGTCGCCTTAAATTTCCTGGGTTTCTGGGACTGACAGAATGTCTTTAAATGCTTTGGGAAAATTACCTTTTGAACTTGACTCAACCCCAAGAATATACCAAGCTGGGCAAAACAACCGAAGCCTTGCCACAGGCCCTTGAGGGAGTGTGTGATGACGGAGGCACAAAACCAAGATTAAAAAGAGCATATAGGCCCTCCCTGGTGGCGCAGCGGGTTAAAGCACAGCACTGAGAAGCTTAAGCCACTTCCGCATGAGTTCGATTCCCGCCTGCCCTGGAGGAGACCACATGGTGCGGCAGACCTCTCCTGACCCGCCTGCTGCTCCCCTCAGCAGTGTACTTCGTCGATCTGCCTGTTCTGTACCCCACTCTGTATCTGGTGAAGCCTCTCACCCTCCGCATCTCTGGCCTGTACCCCAGTTCTGTATGAATAAAATAAATAAATCTTAAAAAAAAAAAAAAAAGAGCATATAGGCCATATTGCTTGCTCCTCTGGCTCTAGCAGTGTGCCTGTCAGGCTGCTGTCCTCATGTCCCCTGCCGACCTGGGGTCATTGAAGACACCACAGTCTTTTCTTCTATCAAGGCAGAAAACTCTCTCTCTACCAAGCCTTTCTCCTGTTGTGAGAGGAGGTAATTATTATTAGAAGGTAAAATTAATTAGTCAAAGACCGATGGAAATCATCTCATCTGTCTGCCATCTCCAATGTACTTTTCATATCAGCAAAGAGCCTCCCTGGTGGTGCAAAGGGTTAAGTCTCAGCTAATTGTAGCCACTGCAGCACGAGTTCAGTCCTCTGCCAGGAAGCTACCCACATGGCGCAGCAGACCTCTCCTGTCTCGCAGCTGCTTCCCTCAGCAGTGTATTTCAGTACAGCTGCCTGTTCAGCTACCCAGTCTGGTGAATCCTTTCAACCCCTGCACCTCTGGCCTGTACCCCAGTTCTTGTATGCATAAATAAATAAAACTTGAAAAAAAAAAAAAGAAAATGTTAGCATGGACACAGGTAGTATGTTAGAGCAGAAAGGATCCTCCCTGTGGTTTGCCCTGTGACCCTGGAGGACCAGACACTTACCATAGAAGCCAGGAGGCTAGACAACTGCCTGGCACACACTGAATTTCATATTTTCCAAGGTGACTGGAAACAACTTTTCTTTTTACTGAAGACAGAGAGAAATTTGAAAACTTAGCGTAAAACTTTTTCTGTTTTAACAATGATATTTGAAAAAAATTAACATTTAAAGTTCATTTTTATGGAAGTAACAATGGTTGATAAAATTACGTGTTTCAGGTGTAGAACATTCTGTCACTGCCATGCACCACCATACTGACAGCCCTCAGTTCACCCCCCACCAGACTTTCCTGTCTGGTAACCACCAGCCTGTTCTCTGAGTCTGTTTTGTTTAGTTTACTTCCTTGCTTTGTTTCTTTACCTTCCACACATGAGTGAAATCATGTGATACTTGTCTTTTTTAAATTTAGCATATGTTCCAAGGTCCATTCATGTCATTTCAAATGACAGGTATTTTTTAAAGATTTATTGTTGCATACAAGAGCTGGGGTACAGGCCAGAGGTGAGGGGGTGAGAAGACTCACCAGCGACAGAGTAGGGAGCAGAACAGGCAGATGTACTGAAATACACTGCTGAGGGGAGACAGGAGAGGTTTGCTGTGTCATGTGGGTCACCTCCCTGGGGGGGATGGAACTCATGTTGCAGCAGCTGCAATTAGCTCCATGATGCTGAGACTTAACCCCTTGCACCACCAGGGAGGGCCAGTTTTTCACTTTGTAAGTATCTGAGTAGTATTCCATTATGTATACAGGCAACATCTTTATCCACTCATACATTGATGGGCACTTAGCTTGTTTCCACATCTTGTAAATAGTGATGTAGTGGGTGTAGGGGTGCAGCTATCTTTTCAAATTAGTGTTTTCATGTTCTTTGGAGAAATACCTAGAACTGGAATAACTGGAGCAAAGTTTTGGAGGGATCTCCATATTGTATTCCATCTAGACCACACCAATTTACATTCTTACCAACACGTGTGGGTGTCCAAAGGGTGTCACCTTTTTATTTGACCCATATATTTTGGTGAGTAAACACACTTCTGTTGCTTAGCATATAAAAACTTGTGGTCTATGAGATTAATGACTTCATTTGACACCCAAAAGAAATTTCCCACGCGAGGTTCTCAAGACGTGCCAGCCCAGAGAACAGGGTTGGCTTTTGTGCTGGGCCACGTGCTGGGAGTGGTGCGGTAACACACCTGGGAAGAGGAGTGAACCTGCACCACTAAATCACGAACAGCGTTGTAAACCATGTTACTGCAATTAAAAATATATATATAAAGGAATTGTATCCCACTTAAAGGATTTATTGTGGAGAGAATTTTTAGCTGAGACTTAACACAATATTTTGAAGCCTTGTTCCGACACGGCTGGAAAAAAAAAAAAGGAATTTAACAATTAAAAGAGAAAATTATTTTCGTGACTGCCAGCATGACCAGAAGGGGGCTCGCAGTTCCCCTTAACAGGGAGCGGGCGGGTTCCTCCTGGGGCCGTGCTGCCGGCAGAGGGCGCTTGCACTGGCCTTTCTTACCTACCCTGTGTCCGTCCACAAAGTAAACCAAAGCTGTGCTTCAGCAGGTTCCTCCACTCCTGGGAGACACTGCCTAGGCCCTGTGGTAGATTTTTCCTTTCTCTCATAGTATTTTACAGAGAGTTTATTAATTAAGGGGCCCAAGGACTCTTTAAAAATGCTATGTATTAAGATTTTTCTTTTTTTACTATTCAGGATTGTTTTTTTTGGGAGAAACAGGAGCCTCTCAATTTGGAGAATACACTACATACTAAACACCAGAGTCTTCTAGGAAAGCGCTGCGGAACCCAAGCCCAAGGTAAATGGAAGAATGCACATCAATTTGTACATGCTTTTATTCAATTTTAGTGATTAATTTTTTCTGATTAACATTGAGATATTTAAAAAATATTGAAAACCCGGCAATAGGAATGTTAAAACTTATTTCAATCTTAATTATTTCATTCATACCAAAAGCAGAATTTATTATGATTTTATGTTCCTGTCTTCAGGAACTTATCAATAGTATTCAAAAGCATATTTTATAGCTTACTTTTAAGGATGATTACTGGTTATTTGGGGGAAGGAGGTATACACAGTGGTGGTGGTGGGGAGCCAGTGAGGCAGCTGGAGGTTGCCCTGAGCACCTTGATCTGGTAGGTAAGTCTATAGAGGAATGCACAAGTAAAAATTTCATTGAAGTGTTTTAAAAGATTGTGCCATTTAAAAAGTGTATTTTAAGACTCAATTAAAAAATTGTCTTAAAATAATTTTCCTGAGGATGAAAATAGGCCAAAGTAAGCAGTGCTTAGGAGCAAGAGCTTCTAATGTTGAAGGTTGCAGAACACTATGAATAGGCTTTAAACCACCCATTGTAGGCTTACAGTAGTTAAGTTTTTGGGTACTTGAACACCTGAACTTAAAAATCCAACTCAACACCACTCTGATCTTTGCAAGTTATTGAGCTTCTCTAAGCCTCAGATTATTCATTCTAAGTTTGTGGTTTTATTTGGACAGAGGAAGGGGAATGGGTCATTGACAACAATTATTAACTCAGTTCTGAACTACTTGGAAGGTCTGGACTGATGCTCCTCTACAGCGACTCTTGGTATCCCTGGCCCCCTATAGTTTATGCATGAAGCTTCTAAGGTTCTTCCTGGGCAACCTGCTCCTACCCACACAGCTGCCCCACCCCAAACACTTGCAGCCCCTGGTGAACACCCATTCATCCTTCAGGTCTCAGGGCAAGTAAGACTCTATTAGCTGAGGCTTCCTTGATCCATTGAAGAAGCTATTTGCACATTTTATTACACTTAAATACACCTTGGAAATACAACTTTGGTATTTAACTGTAAATTTACAATGTACTAAGTGTATTATACATAGATACCAAAATATATCTCCATAGAATCTCATCCTCCACTTCAGAGCCCTTACTTCACTTTGTGGCTATATATATATGTGTATACACACACACACACACATAATTTATTTATTTATGCATACAGAACTGGAATACAGGCCAGAGATGTGTCGGGGGGTTGTGTGTGAGAGGATTCTCTAGAGACAGAGTAGGGAGCAGAACAGGCAAACTGATGAAGTACACTGATGAGGGGAGCAGCAGGCGAGACAGGAGAGGTCTGCTGCTCCTTGTGGGTCATCCCTCTGGCTGGGGATAGAACTTGTGCTGAAGTAGCTGTGCTTTAACCTGTTGTGCCACCCGGGAGAGCCCACTTTGTGGCTATATTTTTATTTAATCTTATTAGTTTTTTTCCCCTCCACCATATCTAAGTACCATGAATGTAGGGACTGTGTGTTTTGGCTTAACCATTATGTTATTTATTTAGAAGATTGCAGGCTTTTCACCATTATTCAGAATGAATGAATGAGAAATTTGGACACAGATAAGTTCTTTCAGCTGTTCCTTTGCAGGATTGGGATCTAAGTCTTGTGAACTCTAGTTCAAAGTATCACTATGTCCACATTTAAAAAATATTTCGACAATGAAACCAAAAGTTGGTTCTTAAACAAAATAAACAAGATAGGCCACTAGCTAGGCTCACAAAGAAAAAACCAAGAGAAAGCACAAATAAATAGGATCAGAAATGAAAGAGAAGAAATCACAACAGATACAGCAGGAATCAAAAGAATAATCAGAGAAAACTATGAACAACTATATGCAAAAAATATTTCAAAATATAAGAAATGCTGACCTCGTTCTTTGTTTCATGTGCCACCTGGACACACATCAGAGTGGCATCTGCTAGCCGGAAAACTTAGGATCTGAGGCAGGAGTATTATAGCATGTGAAGGAGACAGTCTTCAATTTCAGATTGGAAAATCTTCCTCTGAAAATGTCTCTAATCCTATTAAAGTGACAGCACATATACCAGAAAACATGTTGTATGGTCTTCAGAATGAAAGATAACTAGCTTAAACCTGACGCCCTAACACTAGTTATGTGAAACTGGAAAAATTATTATTTTGAGTGTCACTTTTCCTTAAGAGAAAAACAGGGAAAAAGAAATACTTTCTAAGGTTGTTATGAAGTGTAAGTGCAATACTTCACGGAAATGCCTTTGCACCGTGTTTGACTCCTATTATTGTTCTCATAATGTAAGTTATCTGGGAATAGGGACCCTGTCTGTTTGTTCTCTACTGACTCCCCTAAGACCTTGAATCTTGTCTGGCAAGTATGAGCACTTAATAATATTTGTTGAACAAATATTTGTCTTCTTAGAGGGCAGTCAGGATAAAGGATGAGAAAATCATGATTTTTCTTCTTAATGGAAAACTATCACAGTATCCTCAGCACCAGATTTCCTTGTATATTTAGGAAATTGTGGGTTCTTTGTTCATTTTTCTAAAACATGCTAATATAGTGGTGAACTGAGTATAGAATTTGCATGAAAGTTTCAGATAAAGTTTGAGACCTCCAAGAGGACAAGCTGCTTGAGAAAACCCTTTCCCCTCTGCAGCCCCAGCGAGCAGCTGAGCTTGGTAGTGTACAGCAATCTCTTCACATTTTGGGCCCATAACAAAGCCATGCCACAGGTCTTGGCTGTCTGTGACAGTTACCCAATTGCCCAGGGGAGATGGCCACTGTAACACGTGAGACCTGCCAGCTCAGCTGTATCTACAATAAGAATCGGTATGCATATAGGAAACAGGGGCCTGGTAAAAACAAGAATAATAGTAAATTTATGCAAATTGATGTTTCCTATTGCTAATCTGACTTACCAGGTCTTTTCTTTTAAACCCAGAAGTCAGAACTAGGGGTCTTTAGGAGATACCAGCCTTCTAAACAGAATTTAATGCCATTGTCTTGCTATCTCTATTTGGTTTTGTCTTCCTTGTTTTTTAGTTTCTTCACCTTTATGGTAAAATATATTGATTTACCATTATAACAGAGATGGAATTTTTCCTATTTACTGTGATTTTCCACAGTAATAAATAGTGGTGGGATTTAGAGACATAATTTTGGGGAGCACTGTGTCCAGGGCCTAGGAGAGATAAGCACTGTGGGATTGGTCTAGTCACCTGGGTCCCTGCCCGCCCCCCCTCAGTGCAACCCCTCTACCACCCCACCTCCAGCACTCCAGTTGCGGCCAATATCCAAGGAGGTTGTCCCTGCCTCCTCCAGGAGTGAAATTAATGAAATTTCTCAAAATGCTCATATTTGTGCAGATGTGCACGTGTTTCTCAAGGTAATATATTCTTGAGAGCGCGTGTTATCTTCAAGTTTACTGGATAATGCCAAATTATTTCATGAAGTTTACCAGATTATACGTTCTTCAGCAGTAATTAATAAGCGAGCACAGAAACACGCACACCATACACCTCTATGCATGCACACACTCCCTACGCATCCTCACTCACGACACACCAGACACATCCACATCCGCACTGTGCACACTGACCCACCCCCACGCACTCCGCACGAGAGCGCGATACGCCACACCCTCACAGCGCTATACACAGATACACAAACGTACGTCACGCATCCCGTGAAAGACGCGTACAACGTACGTACTCACACGTGACTCTCCACGTGACCCCGCCAGGGGGCGTGGTCTTCATTGCCTGCACTGAAGCTTCTTGTCCCGGCAGCGCCGCCGTCGGACGCCAGGTGTCGGAGGTCACAGCAGTGTTGGCTGAGGCTTTTTTTTTTTTAACCCGGAAACCGCTGCTGCCGGAGCCGGAGAAGAGTCCGTGTAGCGGCGGCGCGGGCCGGGCTGGGGTCTGAGCCTTGCGTGGACCCGGCGGAGCCGGACGTCGCCCCGGCGCGGCGGGGAGGATGGTGCCGAACGGCCCCGGGCCCGCCGCGCGCCGCGGGGAGTGAACTCTGAGCTGCCGCGGGCGTCCGCCTAGCACTGGCCCGGCCGGGCCCGGGGCGCGCCGCAGCCCGCCGGGGCGGGTGAGCCGGGGCGCATGGGTCGGGGATCGGGGCTCCGAGGGGGCCGCGCTGAACAAGATCGCCCTCTGGCCGGCTTTGTTCTTGGCCTTTCAGGGCTGCAGTCTCTGCCTGGGCTCTGGTGGGGGTCGCCCCGCTTTAGGCCGTAGCCTGCGCTCGTAGCCTCCAGCCTGATCTCCCGCCACCGGGGTTTGCCCGTCTGCATCCCGGGAGCAAAGGTTTCCTGCTCGCCTTTGTGGTGGCGGGGCTTCCACATATGGAGCTGAGGCCTGGGTAGTTTGGATTTAGCACTGGAAACACTTGGTAGTTTGCCACTTTTGACTTTCGGCTGCGTTTGGGTTACTTCTCAGTTTACAAATTACATCTCAGAAAGAAGGTGGGAGGGAGAGACGTGTGTACAAAAGTTCAAACCAAATGGTGGCATTTTATGTGCCATGCTTGGTAAATAAACTGAGATGGGGTGGATTATTATCTTCACACATAATTTAATAAATTGAAGGAGCAGTTTACGGGAATCCAGAGGTATGTAGTTCAGGTTCCTTTGAGTCAGCACCACCAGGGTCAAGTTAGGTTTCTTGTACAGTTTTGAATTACATCAACACCGTAACCAATGGATAGTAGGTGAGGGGGCCTTTGTTGAAAGAATCCTGTTATCTATTGATAGTTCGAAACTGGTTTATTGTGGCACTCACAGCGTGATGGGTGAGGAACAACTTTGTATCCTGCTTTGACAGGAAAGATTGTGACTGCTTTCTTGTCTCAAAGGTGAGCATCTCTGGGAGGTAGTGAGAAGAAAATCGCTAATGTTGAGGAAGACTGAATGGTAAATTGGTTTGTTCCATAGCGTTCTTTTTGGTAAGCTAGAACTAACTGTAGCGTGCCTGTTCCACCTGTAGACGAATGCTGCAGCAGCGCTTGAAGGGCTGGAACGCCTTGCTACTTCTTCAGGATTCTGAAAGGAAATAGACTTGTGCCCCTAAGATGTGTTGAATGTCTGCAAGCTATTTACTTTCTAGTAGTAAGGAGGCAGTGTGTTGACTTCCTGGTAAAGTTGTGGGAGGAATTTCTGTGGACTAAATTGAGGTGGACAGGATTTAAGGCTAGCAGCTGCCTTCTAGATAATGAGATCACAAAATGTTGATTGAGTGCACCTTCTCTAGCTGGAGCTGCAGCTCCTGCAGGGAAGAGCCGGCAAGGGGAGATAGAGTTTCTGCCCGCAAGGAACTTATTAGAAAAGCAAGAAGCTATAAAATGTGGGAAAACAAGATTATCATATGGAGATAACAATGATTAGGAATTTGTTTGGTTTTGGTTAAGATCAGAATAGGTTTTATAGAGGAAGTGACCTTTGAGACCTGGAAGGATTAAGATTTGGGTCATTCAAAATTAGCTGGGGAATGAAAAAACTAGGACCAGTTAGTGGAATAGCACCTAGACTAGGTAGCTGGGGTCAGAGGCAGATGCTAGTAGTCAAATATTTTTCTAAGACAGAAAAGCAATATGCTACCCAGACTGTTTTCTGATTGATGTCTGAGTTCTGAAGTATTGTTTTCATTTAATGAGTATGTCTTGTTCTTTTAAACAGCCAGTGACATAACTAGTGCGTAACTTTTTTAAAGGACAGTGACAAAGATACTGTCTGGTATTCATCAGTAAATTAAATTTGGCTTCTGCAAGTAGTTTCAGTGTCTGTGTTTAATTTGCAGGAGCACAGCTTTGATACCATCTCTGCCACCCTGGCTGCAGCCATATGTACTTGGCAAGACCTTTAGTCATCTTCTGAGTGTCTTTAGTGACATCTCATTCAGTTCACAGAACGATGTTTATTTCTCTTACCCAGTATTGTCGAAGCACCTTTGAAGCCCTTCAAACATGATGCTGTGTTGTTGTGCTGTGTGGTTTGGTTAGAAGTGCTGATTTCAAAACATCTCTGACTTTATACTGAGTTTTGATGGTATTATGACATATTGAAATGTTAGTGTTTATTTAATTTTGGCCTCACTCTTTGATTTTCTAAAATATCTGTTAATTAACCCCAAATTATTATATTTTGAGAAGGGGATACAATAGTTTGGTTTTAAAGATGGTCAGCAATTTAAAAAAACTAAAGACTGAGATTAGTGATTTTCAGTTTTAGGATTACAGTGAATTTTTAAAAAAGGCTTGTTGGAGTTACATAGATTAAAAACAGAGCAGTGCGTTCATTAATCACAGATCAGTAGAAATGCAGCAAACATGTAATTATAACAGCACATGTTGTTCCTTTCCTTTGTTTGTTTTTATCTGGGTACAGATTTCGTCTAAAATGTGTATTTAGCAATGAAAACTTTATGCTTTCTGATGTAATGTCTCTTGATCATTTAAACTTCCTTCAGTAGGAACTGTATTAGATTAAGAAACAAGCCACCGTTAGCAGAAGATGCCCCTTTGCTTTATGCTCAAATTGATGAGAGTGCTGAGGCAATTGTCTTGGTGAATTTTAGAGATGGGAAATAAGTTAACCATTTGGAACTTAAAACAACAACAACAACACCACCAATCTTAATGGTGCTTTTATTGAAGACGGTGACTAAAATACACTTTATATAGCCATGGCATGTGAGTGTTTTTTTCAGGTTGGCATTTGACTTGAAACCTACTTATCAGCATGGCACTGTGAGTGATGGCATGCTTTTGAGGTTTTAGATGAAGTAAGTTAGGGTTGGTCTTTGCCAGCTTTTTTGCAGTATAACCTTGAGCAAATTATTTAATGTCTTTACACTCATTTTCCTCTTCTATAAAATGAGGATAGTACTATCTAACTAGTAGTGTTGCAAAAATTAAAAAAATATGATATATGGAAAATTCTTGGCATAGTTCCTAATGCATGCACATTTTAAGTGGTAACTATTAGAAGTGATATTTTCTGTCTTAGCCCTTATAATCTAGTTTCTACTATCATCACATCTGTATAGTTGAAAGTGGTTTCACTTAACATTACTATTGATATCTTTTGGGCATTTGGGCTGCTTCCATGTTTTTCCAATTGTAAATAAAGCAGCAATAACTACTGATGTCTTCATTACAAAATTGCATGGGTATTCTTCAGTCTTTATCCATCTGGGGTTGACTGTTCAAGTCCATAACATATTGGGAGGCAGCAGAACACTGAATAGTTAGTGCATGGGCTCAAGAGGTTGCTGGATTTGTTGGGAGGGTCCTATACAGTATGCACTAAACTCTTAGATAGTGCCTCACTCACAGAAAGTGGCCCATACTGTTAGATTTTATTGTCTAGCACCTTCTCAGTGCGCGGCACTGCTTGAGGTAAGGGGTAGTGGGGAGAGGAGGGAACAAAACAACATCACAGCAATGCGAGACAACAGGAGCAGGATATTCTTGGAGTTCAGTTGACTGAAGAAGCTAGTGTCCGTGGCGATGGAGCGAGAGAGCTTTTGAGACATTGACAAGGAAGGAATGACAGGACTGGTACCTGGTTATTTGTAGGACAGTGAATGGCTGGCAGGGGTCATGTGTAGGTGGCTCTGCCTTTCAGTATGAGGAGGAGCTGATTTGGTTCAAGGTGCCAAGGGTCACCTAAGTGGAAAGCTCCCGTGGGTGGCAGCTTGGGTCCAGAGAGAGGAGATAGGTATGCATAGTTGACAGTTAAGCTAGTAATGAGTGTATCCACTGAGCAGAGATTCCAGCCAGGTTGAGGGAACACTAATTTTGAAGAAGAATAAGGAGGAGGGGGTGGCCAGCTAAATGAAAGGGAAGCCAGGAGAGTGAGGTATTGGAAACTGAAAGAGGAAGGTGTGAACTGTAGTGTACAGTTGCACAGTGAGGTAAGAACTGTAACTTAAACCTTTGACTTTAGCATTTGAGGCCTTCCTAGAGATCTTGAAGGTTTCCTTTGCCCTTATTGCTGCTTATTTGCTTTTCTACAGGTGCACTGTGTCTGTTTCCTGCTTCATGGTTTCTACTCAGTGCTGGGTGCTGAAAGCTGTACAAGGTTTCTTTGATACTGGCAAGTGTTCTTATCGCTGCTAAGTCTTGGATATCTGACTGCTCATTAGTTACTGTTCTTTATCAGGCTCATGGTTTGCACCTCCTTGCTTTGAAGTTTTCAGATACCTCAGACATCACAGGATATTTGAGAAATGCTGATTTTATTTTCTGCATTCAAACTGGACCGCTCTCCTACATCCAGGCGAGTTCCTGCCATTCTCTCTTGGCGTAAGACTAGTGCATTTCCTAAAGTGGCAGTTGGGGTGGGCTTGCCTCTCAACATTCTCTCTCATTCTCCCTATGGCATTCCCCCCTGACTTATGGACTCCCAAATTTTGGAAAGGGTCTAACTTTGTAGGAGAGCATAAAAGGAATTTCTCATATAACCTCGGGGCAAAAATCTAGTTGGTTTTGTTGTTCATGCAGGAACTTTTTGGTCTGGGTCATAATAGTGGTGTAGTATATCTCAAGTAAAAACAAGTTAGAAACCATTCAGGAACTATTACCTGGGAAAACGAATGCCTGCCCTATCCAAAGATTCTAATTTTAAACTGAGACAAGTAGCTGTGTGGTGTTCTGTAAAGTACATGGGCTTTGGAGACAGGGAGGACCCTAGGAAAAGGAGTCACGTATAGTCAGTGTTCATTATTTCCTTTCCAGTAAGATATAATAACACTGCAAGAGTACTTTTTTTCTGCCTTTACTGATCCATTTGTAGTTATTTCTTTTTTTGTCCCTCTTTCCTCTGCTTTTAGTGATTGGTTTCTTCACTTCCCTTGACTCCACTGTCTTGTTCCTTTCATTTGAATATGTGGTACTTATCTGTTGACTCAGTTTCCTCATCCCTCTTCCTCCTTACCATTTGATCTCTTCCCTGAGTCCAGAATCAGAACCATCAGTGATATTGCCATGGGGGATGGGGGGGGTGTTATTTATTTATTTTTAAAGTCACCTTGTGTTCTAGATTTTTTTTTAAAGATTTTTATTTATTTGTGCATACAGAACTGGTATACAAGCCAGAGGTGCAGGGGCGATGAGGATTAACCAGAGACAGAGAGGGGAGCAGAACAGGCAGATAGATGAAGTACGCTACTGAGGGGAACAGCAGGTGGGTGAGGAGAGGTCTGCCACGCCATGTGGGTCACCTCCAGGGCAGGGATTGAACTCGGACCACCTAAGCAGCTTGGCTGTGCCACCAGGGGGGGGGCGTTAATTCAAATTTTTCTAATTGTAGTTTTCTAATTGTAGTTCCAGATAGTGAATGGTTCCTTTTTATATATAACTCAAGTTTTACTCTTTCTTACTTGAGAAACTCATCATTTACTGTTCACATTTTGGTTTCTGAATTCTATGAATTTGACCTAATGTCATTTCTATATTTTTCTGCTTTTTAAAGTATTTTTTTTAAAGAGTAGTGTTAAGGTCATAGTGAAATTGAGACTAAGGCACATGTAAGAGGTATCCATGCTCCCCACTCATGCATCTCCTCCTTACTGTCAACGCCCCTCACCAGAATAGTACTTTTAATTGATGAACCTTACATGGCACATCGTGAGCAACCAAAGTCCATAGTTTACACTGGCCGCTCTCTCTCGGTTTGTGTATTCTGGGTGTTTGGGCACATGTATAATGACATGGATCTACTATTACGGCAGCACACAGCACATTTTCAGTGACCCAAAGTCCCCTGTAGTTTGCCTGTTCATCCCTCCCTCACCCTATAACCTTTCACAACCACTGATCTTTTTTTTTTTTTTTAAGATTTATTTATTTGTGCACACAGAACTGGGGTACAGGCCAGAGGCTCAGGGGTGGTGAGAGGCTTCACCAGAGACAGAGTGGGGAGCAGAACAGGCAGATGGACGAAGTACACTGCTGAGGGGAGCAACGGGCGGGTCAGGAGAGGTCTGCCACGCCATGTGGTCACCTCCAGGGCAGGCAGGGATCGAACTCATGTGGAAGCGGCTTTAGATTCTCAGTGCTGTGCTTTAACTCGCTGCGCCACCAGGGAGGGCCTGATCTTTTTTTTTTACTGTCTCTTTTAATTTTGCCTTTTCTAGAATCATACAGTATATAGCCTTTTCATATTGGCTTCTTTAGCTTCAAGATTCTCTCATATTTTTTCATGACTTGATAGCTCTTTTTAGTGCTGGATTATAAACATCCATGTGCAGTTTTTTTTTTTTTTAAGATTTATTTATTTATGCATACAGAACTGGGGTACAGGCCAGAGTTGGGGGTGGAGGGGATGAGAGCCTTCCCCAGACACAGAGTGGGGATCAGAACAGGCAGATTGATGAAGTACACTGCAGAAGGGACAGCGGACCAGACAGAACCCACCATGTCGGTCAGCTGGCTGGCGATCGAACTCATGCTGCAGTGGCTGCTGATAGCTTCATAGTGCTGCACTTTAACCCACAGCACTACCAGGGAGGGTCCAGAACAGAAATTCTTAATTTTAATGAAGTCCAGGTTATCAGTTCATTCTTTGATAGATGGTACCTTTGGTATCTAAAAAGGCATCATCAAACTCAAAGTTTGTCATCTAGGTTTTTCTCCTATGGTATCTACTGGGAGTTTTATAGTTTGCGTTTTGCATTAATTCTATGATCCATCATGCATCCATTTTCTCAAGACTACATGGCCTGTGTCTTGATTTATTTTTTGCCTGTGTATGTCCAGTTCCACCACTACTTATTGAGAATACTTGTCTTTGCTTCATTGCCTTTGCTCCTTGTCGAAGATCTTTTGACTATATTTATGTGGATTTACTTGTTTCATTGATGTGTTTTGTCTTCCCAATACCCCCCACAACCTACACTGTCTTGATTACTGTATCTTTATACTAAGTCTTGATGTCAGGTAGAGTTAATCATCCAACTTTATTCTTCATTAGTCTCTTGGTTCTTTTATGTCTATATGAACTTTAGAATAACTTTACTGGTATCCACAAAATAGCACCAGGCTTTCATTGGGATTGCATTGAATCTGTAGGTCAAGTTGGAAAGAACTGACATCTCAGCATAATTGAGACATTCCATAAAAGTGGAATGTCTCTCCCTTTAATTACTTAGATTTTGTTGGTGAGTATGATAGATCATCTACATATTTTGTTAGATTTACACCTATGAATTTACTTCTTGTGGGATGGTAATGTAAATCCATGGAGTATGGGTTATTTTGAGTGTGAACCAGATGATCCAGTTGAGACTGTTAGCAATAGTTTCAAGGGCCTGAATAAGGGAAATAGCAGAGAAGCATAGAAAAGGTCAGAAGTAAGAGTTGTTAAAAATGGTTTCTTTTGCACTTGCTTAGCTTTGACAAGAAGTTGTCTAGCTTGTATTATAGGGCTCTAGATTAAGATGGGAGTACAGGAGGATGAGTAGATTGGACAGGGATGTTAGGCAGGTTGAGTTTTGGACAGCATATTCAGTGGGCACTGGCTATGGACGTCTTAGAACTGTAAAGACAGTTCAGGATTGTATAGGATTGATACAGTGATCAATCCCTGTCATAAGAAGAAGATGGGGCAGAGTGGGTAGATCTGAGATGTATTTTGGGAAGAAAATCTACAGATTTGCTAATGAATTAAGATTAGTGGTAGTGGTGAGGGAAAGTAACACAGTTAAGGACTATTTTGAATGAAATTTATAGTCTTAAGTGCTTATTTAGAAAAAAAGAATTGGAAAATATGAGGTAAGAATCCAGTTGAAGAGGTCAGAAAATCTGAACTGAGAAAACCCAAGAAAAACAAAAACAAATAAAAGAGTACATGTAGAAATTACTAAAATGAAGTGTACGAAATTATTTAGGTATAATCTACAAAACCATATACCAGTTCTTTGAAAACACGAATACAATTGAGAGAAGGCAAACACAAAATCACTTGTAATGAAATATAACTACAAACAAGTAAATTAAAATTGAACATATCACAAAGTAGTACTTTGTGAGAGATCTTAAAAATCAGTATAAAATGAGCAGTTTCCTAGCATATTACCAAAATAGGTCCAGTAAAAATAGAAAATGCAGATATATAGTCATTAAGAAACACGAGTAAGTTGTTGTGGGAACCTACCAAAATACAAAACCAATTAAAAACTTGACAGTTCCAGATGGTTCTTGTAAGTTCTCTCTCACGTTTCCAAGAAAAAGAAACACTTATGTATAACATTGTTCTAGAATATAGCTGCACAAATTTCAATTTTATGATACTAGGATGCCTTAGTCTTACTGGTCGAGGAGTATACACAGTTAAGGAGAGTATGGTAATGGCCTGCAATTTTCTTTTCTCACTTATAAGCAGATGTGGAGATTCATGAAGCTCACAAAAAAGGTGCAATATATAATAAAAGAAGTGGAAAGTCAATTGTGCACTGACTGTCACTGAACAGTTGAAGGCATCAAAGCAGAGTACTGAGAGGGGCACTAAGGTGGTCAGGGAAGGCCTCTCTGAGTAGCCAACTAGTGAGTAGACACCTGGATGAGAAAAACAAGTGTGTAGATATTTTGGGAAAAGCATTCATGGAAGAGGTTAAAACCTTTAGGTTGGATTTCCTTAAAAAATTCCAAGAAGAATTAAGTACTTAATAAATTGAGAAAAAAAATGCAAACTTTGAGAGCAATAAAACACTATTAAAATAAAAGACCTAGATAAATGGAAAAGCATCTCAGGTTCATGATATGCAGGGAAGACAATAGTAAGATCACATTTTGACCCAAACTGATCTACAGATCCTTGAAGAAGTTGACAAGCTGATCCTAAAAAGTAGCAAGGCTAGTGTGTTTAGAGTCCAGTAAGGGAGGAGAGGAAGAGTTGGTAAAGGTGCACTCATTGAGCTTGGCACGGTTTCTGGATCATGAAACCCAAGGGACAGGGTACTGACCTCATCCCAGGGCCAGTGGGAAGCCAAAGGGCGGCTTTAAGCAGGAGAGATAAAATTTGGTATTTACTGAGTACCTACTTTTCCAGCTGCTGGGATGGGCATGAGCGATATATCAGTGAAGAGACAATATTGAATAAGTAAAATTCAGATTTTCAATCATAGGAAATGAGAGCATCTTCTATTTCTGTACACATTGGCATATATTTGTGTCATTATTGACCTAGTTAAACTTTTCTTAAGTAAAATGGAAATAGCAAGTGCTCATTTAGAGTAATTAAAAGGTTCAAACGAGAGAATGTGTCTTTCAAGATCCTACAGCTTTGAAATAACATTGTTTTTCCCTTGTAAGCTTTTGAGTGGATTTATGGTCAGCCATTTCTCAAGTTTAATGAGTAACTTCCTCATACCAGTACCACACAAGGAGACCCAAGTGGGACTCTCTTAGGTTTTCTTTTGACAACTCAGTCCATGAGTCTCTGATTTATTGCTTTCAGGTGAAGCTGATCAGAATAATGTTCAACATCAACCCCCTGGAGAATCTGAAGCTGTATATCAGCAGTCGGCCTCCCCTGGTGGTCTTTATGATCAGTGTAAGCGCCATGGCAATAGCTTTCCTCACCCTGGGCTACTTCTTCAAAATCAAGGAGATTAAGTCACCGGAAATGACAGAGGTACAGTGAAGTTCCAAGCAGGCTTTACAGATTGGGCTCTCCACATGATTGTTGGACTGTTTTTTTTTTTTTTTAACTCAGGGGAAAGATCGATATTTAGGAATTTTTGTCTTCCTTCTGTCATTTGTCTTGATTCTAGAAAATATTTAATCAGATAGTTATTGATTAAAATAATGCTACCAGTTTCAGTTAGACTATTTTGGTAATGAAATGTATTTTTGTAAAATGTTTGTGTCAACCTACAGAACAGACTTTTTTGGTAAGAAACTGACTTGGGTACTTATGGTGTTAGTTCATTGCAGTCTTTTAAAACTAAATGTTTTTTAAAAAATAAATGTCATCATGGAGTTTTATCAGCTATAGTCATAATTTTTCATTGGATAAGAAAGAAACCTAAAAAATTTAGAAAACAGAATCTTATTTCAAATATATTTGTCTTCATTTTTAATCAAAGAAAGCTTAAGATGTCTATAAACTTGCTTTCAGATTTTACATATCAACATGTAAAGAATGAATGGCATTGCTCTTTAATCTTTTATTTAGCCATATAAGAACTTGAACACTCATGATGCAGATCTTAAAGGGTATGTGTTTTCATATATCAGAAAGCAATCAAAATTTGGTAATTCTCCTTTGATAAATAGTAATATACCTACCAATAAATCTGTCATTTTCATTTTTGTTATTGTATTTTATGTTAGAAATTATGTTGAATTAATGATCTGGTGAATTTACTAATGGATAAAACTTCTTTAGGACACAGTAGTTGCTGTCTTTGTAAGACTCCTTGAGTGTCTTCCCTCATACTTTCTTGGCTGTGTTTATTGGTGGGGATGGGGTTGGGATTGTGTTGTTGGCACCTTATATTAGGTGTACTCTCCTTAGTGCTTGAGAATTGCTGGGGAGGAGGGTTCTACTCAGTATGGTGGGGTCAAGGGTAGGTTTCGTGCTCTGTGGCTTCTGTAGATCATAGGTGATCTCAGGAGGTTTGGCCTTCACACATGCAGTGTCTCTAACACAGTTAAAGTAACAGGTTAGCATTCCTATCATGAAACTCTTTCAAAGAGTATTGTACTGAGAAACATACTTGCAAGTTTATAGTTGTCTTTTTTGACCCTGCCTGAATTTTTCAGGGTTATGAAAATGGGCTGCAGGTCACATTAGGGCTAAAAATGAGCATTCTAGTCACTACCAAAGCTATGCAGCATTTGGCATTGCTTTTCCTCAGAGCTCCATTCCTTCTTCAACACTTGGCCAGAGTCAGTGGCCTGGATAATTAGCTCTTGATAGTCAAAATGGACCTACTATTTGACTGACTACTCAAAGTGGACTAAAGCTTTTCGGGGAAGCAGTGCCAAGATGCCGCAGACCTTTGGTTATTAGTTTAGTAATTGCATTTTCAAGGGAGGATCCTAGGTTGTATAAAGGCATTGCTACATAGCAAAAGTTTTTCGCTGGAATCAGAAAACAATCCCAGTTGTTCCTACAGCTGTGAAATTAGATTGCTCCTAATTTCTTTTCAGCTTCAGTTTCCTCATGTCAGGACTGGTAGGAATGAAATTAGGATTTCCTTTTAAGCTCTAATGTTCTTGAGTGATCTGCTGAGTTTGTAGCTGTTAGGGAAAAATTAATTTGACTCATCTACTTGCAGTCTTAACTAAATGCTAATATACAGTTACACTGATGCTGTACAGGTGTACTTTCCTTATTGCTTGAGAATTGCTCAAGTGGCATTTTAAATTAACATTGTTTTAAAGTGTCTGAGTTATAACTTGGGTTGTCTTCCCATTTAATGATTTTTTTTTGTAGATGAATGTTGCTAGGGAGAAAGCAACATGTATGTAACAGTTCAGGTGAGGTCAGTGGCTATTTCAGCATGAGTTCAGCTTTGGGTTTCTGCAAAATTAAAATTGGCCTAAGATGGGTACTTTAAGTCAGTTTAACCAGGCTTATGATTTGAGCCATCAATACAGGATGTAGATACTAGGAGAAGTCCAAAAACATTTTTTTTTTGCCTCCCTTCTGAAATTATTCATCTTCAAAAGTCTGATGAAGAAAAAAAGTGCCTCATGAGTATTGATATTTACTGTGGTTTCCCATGCTGGAGGGTTAGAAAGCAAGGGTATATAGTTGATCTGTTGAAGAATCACTTTAAGACAGCCTTATGTAAAAAAAAATAACTGATTGTAGATGCTAAATATTTGAATATGGATTAATTCTAATGTTTTGTTGTTTTTATACAAGCTTTATTTTCAAGTTTGATTTTGAAGGTTGTTCATTTTCTTAAAGTTTAATATACTGATTTGGAAAATTTCATGTTATGCCAGCGCAAGCAGTGATCTCATTTTTATTTTACATGATAGAACTATTGTTTCCCCGTACATTGTGGCGCCACAGTGTGATGGCTGTCTTCCCGCAGTGGCTGCGCTTCTGGACTGCTCATACTTGTCTCTCTCTCTCATTTTACTGAAGGATTGGAATACGTTTCTCCTGCGTTTTAATGATTTGGACTTTTGTGTATCAGAGAATGAAACATTAAAGCATCTCACAAATGACACCACAGCTCCGGAGAGCACAATGACCAGCGGGCAGTCTAGAGTGTCCACCCAGTCCCCACAGGCCCTGGAGGATTCAGGCCCAGTTAACATCTCAGTTGCAATCACCCTAACTCTGGACCCACTTAAACCTTTTGGAGGATACTCTCGCAATGTCACGCATCTGTACTCAACCATTTTAGGGCATCAGATTGGACTTTCAGGTATGTGACTGTTTCCTTTCAGACTTTCTCAGCTAACAGGTATTTCAAAACAGTGTTAGCAACATACAGTTTACTTATTGACTCTTTGCATATATCTTCCCTTTTTGTTGAGTTGAAGTAACTGAAGTAAAGAAGTAACCATTTTGACATGATAGTAGGCTCTCAGTAAAAACCTGTAAGGGTGGAAAACTGGAGTCTACTTCTGGTTTTAATATTTACAAACACAACAGACTTATTCAGATTTATTCTGTTAGTGTTTTCAACAGATATTTCAACAGATAGAGTCAAGGATAACATGAACTAATATTTACAAGCATTTTACATAGTTTCTGGCACAAAAGAAATGCTATATATAAGTGCTTGTTAGATAATATTAAAAATAAACATCTAATATTAAACTATTAAAAATAAAACATTGAACCATTGTCCTTTAGCTTGTACTAAACCCGTGATGACTGTAAGTGACTCAGGAGAATGTCAAAAGTAGTGTGTTGGAATAATCAGGAAAGGCTTCATTATCCTGTAGACTTGGACCTATAAACTGGAATTTTGGTTACTAAGGGCCTTTTAAAGCCCTTAAAGGGACAGAGGAATGACTGTCCACCTCTAGTAGGCTGTTACCAGTGAGAGTTGTTTCCACATAGTAAAGTGAGGTGACTTCTGTGTTTTTTATGTAGTGAGTAGACCTTTTCTTTGTGCTATGGTATTAGAACACCTTGGTTTTCATTAAACTGTCACTTACTAGTTCTGTGACTTTTCTCTGTCTGTTAGACCCACTGATCCTAAGTCTGTTTGTATGGAACAGGGAAACAGTTAATATACATTCTTTGGTCTTGCTGTGGATCATGGTAAATTTTCAATGAAATAATACATACAAAGCGGTTTGAAAATAATGAGTGCCGCACAAATTCTAGAATAGTGGTGGTCATAATCCACTTAGCCCCAGTCTCCAACTTGGGCGTTGCTTGGGCCTTTGCTTGGCAGAAAGTGGTTCCTCGCTATTTTCCAATTTGCGGTTCCACCTGGTGAGCAGGCCTTGTGACGGGTCTCAGATCTGTCTCCCCTCCAGTCCTACAAAGGCAAGGATTGTGCTTCTGTGGGCTGATGGATGACTCCTGGGTGGGTTGTTTTCAGTATTCATTCAAATCCTAGAGGATAATAAATACAAATTCTTGCCTTTCTTTACAAAGGAAAAAAATGATTTCTCTTTCATAGGCAGGGAAGCCCACGAGGAGATAAACATTACCTTTACCTTGCCTACATCTTGGAGCTCAGATGACTGTGCCCTTCATGGTCACTGTGAGCAGGTGGTGTTCACAGCCTGCATGACTCTCACAGCCAACCCTGGTGTGTTCCCCGTCACCGTGTAAGTGGTTTCCTGTGCCCAGTGGGTGTGGGAGAGGCTCCATTTCCCATGAGCATGACTGGGCTGCTTCAGCAGCGAGTTCTCATGAATACTTGCATTGTATCCTGTAGTCATTACCTGCACCTGTTTAAAGGGTTCTTTGACTTGGAATTCTGTAGATAGAAATTCTGCATTTAAATGTCAAAAGAGTTAGTTCAGCACAGTGGTAAGCATTGGCTGTTGCATGTTCTCAGTATGCAGTTCTTTCAGTGGAAGAAGCATGTCACGGAAAAGATCAATAACAGCTGATCATGTGACCAGAATGACCCATAATTAAGGTTCCTGAGAGATAGGGTGTCCATCTTTGCTATCCAGAGTTATTTTTAAAATTGAGATCATAAATTGAACCTTATTTTCCATGAAATAGAACTTTTGCTGCTTTTTTTTTTTAAGTGTCCATCAATGTTCTCACTTTGTCTTTTAAGTTTTTCATAAAGGGACAATGATCTATAAATAATGTGAAATACAAGATGTAGCCTATTTAAAGGAATTCTATGGGAAATCTTTTAAAAATTAAGACAAATTATCTTGGGATTTATCTATTTTAGACATTTGGAGGTTTGTAGGACAAGATCAAACAAGCTAAAAAGAATTTACTGTTACGCTATATGAGACGTTTGTATGTTAAACTTCCAGTTGTAACTAAAAGTAAGATAATTGAGAAAGACTTGAAAGAAGCAGGTCCTCTGGCCACATCATGTGAGGACCATGGATTGAATTTTGAAGGCAAGAATCTAACATCTAAAATAAATGTCAGTGGAAATGGTAGGCCCCTCGTTTTTACTGTTACATGTTTATTATTAAAGAAGAAAGATCCCTGAACTAAAACGGTGGTTTTTGGCCCAAAGAGTCATGCATGTGCCCTGTTTCTCCTTTTTCATACTTGTGACCGTGCTCAGTGTTGTGCTAGGGACTTGAGCGACATGAGTGAATGAGCAGGCTGCTGAGCACCTGTCTTCCCCTCTCTTCCCGTGTAGACAGCCACCCCACTGTGTGCCTGACACCTACAGCAATGCCACGCTCTGGTACAAGATCTTCACAACCGCCAGAGATGCCAACACAAAATATGCTCAAGATTACAACCCTTTCTGGTGTTACAAGGGAGCCATTGGAAAAGTCTATCATGCTTTAAATCCCAAACTCACAGTCATTGTTCCAGATGTAAGTGAGAAAAATCCTGTGTGTATGTTTTCCTCCTTAGGTTAGCTGAGCCACTGCCATTCTGTCGGGGCTGGGAGATGAAGCAGCAGTGGTGGAGACACATCCTGATGGAAAAACACGCCTCTTTTTTTTCACGTAGTTCAGCTCTGCTCCCATTCTTTGTATGCAGCAGCTATTTGTTGAGGAAGAAAATGTTATTTACCAAACAAAAACAAAAACCCAAAACCCAAAAAATCCAATAGTGCAAACTGTTAAAGGTAGGCTCAACTCAAGTCTAGCAGGAAACTCAAGCTATTCTAAATTGACCTTCCCCTCCTTTCAATAGCCTCTCTTACTAGTCCTCAATACCTGACCAAAAATTCATCTCCTCCTACATACTGCTACCTTTCTGAACTCGAAGCAGCACTATTGATTACTCATATTGACACTAGCCAACTATTTCTTCCTGTCAAATTGGGGAAGCTGGTAGGCCTTGTGCCTGCAGGAGGAAGCAGTAGAGATCAGGTTGGAAGCTGATCTTTGTTCCTCACCAAGGCATTTAGACTTTCTCTTCAGGGTAAGCAATCATTGCCTAGTTAGGGCTGTAGGGATTTGTACAGCAGTTTATTATGAAGACCTGATGTGGGCCCTCCCTGGTGGCGCTACAGGTTAAAGTGAAGAGCTGTGAAGCTACCTGCAGCCACTGCAGCATGAGTCAACTGTACAACAATCATGCATTATAAGGCCCTCCCTGATGGTGCTCGGGTTTAAGTCGTACCACTGTGAAGCTCTCCACAGCCACTGCAGCATGAGTTTGGTGCCTGGCCAGAGAGGTGACCCACATGGCCCAGCAGACCTCTCCCGTCTCACCCACTGTGCCCCTCAGCAGTGTATTTTAGTAGATCTGCTTGTTCTGTCCCCCACTTTGTCTCTGATGAGTCCTCTCACCCCCTGCACCTCTGGCCTGTACCCCAGTTCTTATTTGCATAAAATAAATTAAGAAAAAAAAAGGGAAGACCCCCCCCCCATCCCCATGTGTATAAATGGAAGGGAACCTCAGGCTGATGTTGTGAGGCCTGGAGATGGGAGAAGGCAAAGGAATGGTGGCATGACTGGGATCACTCTAAACTGGCAGGGCATGTTCAGTGATTCCTGTGAGGTGCAGAAAGGAAGAAGTCAAGGGCAACCTCCGTGTTTTCAGTCAGACACTTGTAAAAGTGGGACAAAGCACAAGGAAGGAGAGAAGCTGCCGCTGGGAAAAGGGGATGCTGCAAGGCATTATGTAGCAAGGAACAGAGTGAGGTTGCCAGCAATGCAGCTTGAGGGCAGTGGGGGAAGGGGTGGGGCTCAAGATGGGGTCTCTGGGACCTTCTCAGGAAGAGACCTGGGGAGGAGCGGTTCGGGCATGTGGCACTAAAGTCAGGGCAGAGGACTGCTTTAGGAAGGCCATGTCTTCACTTAAGAAGATCCAGATGTAATAGTTTAGAAGACAAAAGGGGAAATGTCCTGTTCCATTTTAAGAATTAAAGTTGAATAAAGGTTGGAGGTTGTAAACTCATTTCCAGAAATGCAGCATTAAAATAATTCAGTTACTCAGTACAGTTGTTTCTGGTTTGTTCTCTTTATTTAGGATGACCGTTCATTAATAAATTTGCATCTCATGCACACCAGTTACTTCCTCTTCGTGATGGTGATAACAATGTTTTGCTATGCTGTTATCAAAGGCAGACCCAGCAAATTGCGTCAGAGCAATCCGGAATTTTGTCCTGAGAAGGTGAGTGTGGATGTAGCCCAGTTTCTTGCTAGAGGCCTCTCTCTCTAGAAAGTCCCACTTAGTCCTTACTTCATTTACTGAGTGTTACCTTTCCTCCACAAAAATTATCTTTTTGTCAGAAGTTGCCTACCCCCAGCCTAAATTACCATACTGGATTTTCACCCACATACTCAAGCTTTCACTGGTAAAAAGGTGTTGGACCACAATTTGTTCTCATTTCTCTATTGGAGAGCATCTGACCCTGATGTTAGTTGCTTCCCCTTCCCGTCTGTCAGCTTGAGACAGCACCTCACAGTCATGCTGATGAGTGTTTGAGAACAATTAACTGTATCTCAGCACGGTTCCTCCTAGATCAGCAAGAGACTTAGATTTCTGTTTATTCACTCCTAGATGAGAGTTTTTTTATGAAGGATTTAGTGGCTTCTTGACTGATAGATGCATGTGATGTGGCTCCCTGGCCTTTGGGTAAGGAGCCCAGGAAAGGGAGGGGTGCTGATGGGGCTGTGGCCCCTGTGCACTGCTGTGTGACTGTGTTGCTTATCTCGCTCTCTTCTAGGTGGCTTTGGCTGATGCCTAATCGCACAACTGCCCATTTTCTGAGAAGGGTTGAGAGAACCATAATCATTGCCTGCTGAACCCAGCCTGGGCCTGGACACTCTGTGAATACATTATCTTGCAATGTTGGGTTATTCCAGCCAAAGACATTTCAAGTGCCTGTAACTGATTTGTATATATTTATAAAAATCTATTCAGAAATTGGTTCAATGATGCACGTGCTTTGCACTAGGTGCAGCCAGAACCCTTCAGCCTCACCCGTGCACTTGGGAGGATGATTGTGCATCGTGCCAGAGAGGTGACTGTGCTCCGTTGGAGCAGGCCACGTTGCCTTTCCAGGAGCATTTCATTGCTGGTGGGGTTGAGGTTTGCTTTGGTTTTTGTTTCAGCCCAATATGTACAGAATGTTCAAAACAGTCTGCACCTTTGATATGATACTGCATTTTCCAAAGCCACCGGTCCATTTTGTGGATTTTATGCGTCTGTGGCTCAATAATCATAGTAAACAACAGTACTACTTTTTCCTGTTTTGCTTGCAAGGAAACATACCTATCTAAGTTGGTTTTTTTTTTTTTCCTTTTGAAGAAAAAATAGTCACATTTTAATACTACTCTAGTTAGGACAGACTTGTGCTTTTATCAAACTGAGTAAAAAGTTAAGTATTTAAAAGTCACCTACATGGTAAAGATCTAAGTTTCATTTTCCACATGGGTGGTGAGGAACCTGGTCTTGATTGAGTTGGCACAGAATATCCCACTGTCTTTTCTCCTCTGTTGTCCATTCTAAAAGTTAAAGCCGCTTCCTCACTCAAAAGGGCTTACACTTGAAATGGCTCTAGTGTAAAAATTGGCTGATTTGTGTTCCGGAATGCAGATGGAAAGTGAAAGATGATTTGGTGTGTTATGAAAGGGTTACTTGTTTCTTTGAAGAGGGAGGGAATCTTCTGTGTATGCACTTCTTTTTATGCAGTTAACATCTTCAGAAGAAAAATGGCAGCTAGTAGATCAGCAGCATTAGGAAAGCTGAGCCTGTGAAATTTGAAGGCAAGCAATTTGATTTGCCATTTATCAGGAAAACCAATAACATTTTTCTTTCTTATACCATTTTGGTCATCTAGTTTACTTAGCCCCTTTTTTCCCTGATCTTTTTAAAAAAAATTACACATGATCTTTTCTAGGCATTGTTTTCTTAATAGATTTTTGCCTTAGTAAGTCATTGTCATTAGTGACTTCTGTGTTCTCCCCAGCATTGTTAATAGCAGAAGGACAAGTAAAACCTTGGACATTCCTGTCAGTACTTCTTTCCCATAGCTGTAGGCTACAAAATTAGAATCAGTCCTGCTGTCTGAAATATATTAGCTTAGAACATTTTATCCCAGGCATTCTTCAGTGAAAAATATTTGTGGACTTTTACTGAAGGTTGTTGAAATAATCATACAGTAACTTGATATGTTACTATTCCTTTTTTCCTTTTCATACATGTCAAGCGCAATAATTATGCTTGTTTCTACCCAGTTTTTTGATGCATGGCTAATCTGTTAATTGAGTTTTATAAGACTCTTACATGATTGAGAAAGCCATTGACTTGGCCTTTAGAAACAACAACATCATGAAGACCAACAGATTTTAGGTAAAGCTGCTACTGATATAATAAAATCCCAATAAGTATAGTTATAGGGCTAGATTTATAACTGGCAGAATAATATAGAAGGAGAAAGACAGATGGAAAAAGTCAAATTCACTGGTTTGTGTAATCTAACGTGTTTATAATACTCATTGCCCTTGTTTGAATTACAGGGAATGGCTGGACTCTGTAGCCAGGGGAGGAAGCACACTGGTAGGCATGAGGAAAGGAATGCCAAAAATGCCTGGACAATACTGACTTGTCATGAGGCCAGGACATACACATTAAAATTCACCCTTTACCGTAGCAGGTAATCCTCACAGATCTCACAGAAACCTAGTCAGCTGGTGTTTAAGGAAGGCTGGAGAAGCAGAGAAGTCACAGGCCCTGGGTTAAGAGGTCTAGTAACTGAAAAGACTTCAGGAATTCCAGAGGAGTTGTTATGTTATTATCTGGGCACCTGTGGTCAGGCCTGAGACCCCACTGTATCTGGCTGGGGGAACCTCAGAAGAGTGTCACAGAGAGGGCCTGTTTGCCATTCACGGGTGACCCCGCACAGAAGCACTGACTTGTCCGTCCTCAGGCATCTTGGACTGGAGGTCCAGTAAAAGGTCAGCAACTTATTATTAAATGGTTGTTTCAGATCATATTGATCTCTTTCCTTTTTCCTTTTGTCCTTTCACTGTATGACTTGAATCAGTTTTGATTCTATTTGTAAGTTTTTCTCATCACTAGGAATCTGCCACTTCTGTTGCATTTTCTTTGGCAGTGTGTAGGGATTCAGCATCCTGGTTTTTCAACCCTCCTGCAGGCACTGTGGGCTAATGAGGGCCAGTGGATCCATTTCACTTATCTTGCTGCATGATGGTCAGTAGCTGATCTGTTACGGCATTCACTCCCAGATTAATTTTCCGTGTTTGAAATATGTGCATATGTGCTTTACAGAATAAAACATCTGAATTTATTTTTGTGTTTCTCTTTTCCTCCAGTCTGATGACTGTTCTAAGCAATTGAGGGTTTTTGCCAGCTGCTCATGCAGTATCACCTATCATCAGGCTGAGGGGTGGGCAGTGTTTCCTAGCAAACTGGCCTCAGCAAGCACACAGGTCTCCTGTGTGTACCAAACCTTTAATGGACTAGACTACATGTACTTGAGCAGACCTCACCCTCAGCTTGCTTCAAGGAAGTAAGAATTCAGACCAGAGTAGGGTAGCCTACTTGGTACTGAATAGACATAGAAAGACGCCCTTCTCAGTTACATAAGCTCTTGTGTGCACTTGGCTTGAGAGTTACCAGAAGCAGATTCCGAGCCGGCTTGGCCTTCTCCATTTACAGATCTAGACTTCCTTTACCAAGCCACTGCATCCTGGAGTTATTCGTAAGATAAATTCCTCCCTTTTCTGATGGGCAGGGGCTGTGTCCAACAAGGGCAGGGCTGGAGAGGTCAGTATGTGAGCACTCAGTGTGTGTATTGAGCATTCAGTGGGCAGAAACAGAACTGAGGACTGGAACACCTCAGAGGACTCTTCTCCCTCCTTTACCTCCCCCTTGTTTCTGTATCAACACTGTACTTGCCACTTTCTTTCCTTATACTCTTTGTGTGTGTTTGTGTGTGTGGTGTTTCACCTGCTAGGCAGTACAGAAACCTTTGGAGAATAACTCACATCTTTCTCCTCCACTACAGTCTGAGATCTGACACGTACCAAGTTCTCAAGTCCAGTTAGAGGTGGTTCTTTAAAACTGGTTCATTTTTCTGGTGCCTTGCTCACAGCAGGGAATTCAGAAGCAGCAGAATGAATGCATAGACTGGTGGGGTCCTATGAAGGCTACTAAGATCCTTGTGAACCTGTTTCTTCCTCTATTAAAGAAAATCTGCCCACTTCTGAAAACCCTGGACTCCTTACACCCTGCTGGTTCTTGATTGTGGGTGAATTAGAGTGGTTTGAGTATTTCAAGATTAGATAAGTAAAGTGTGCTGTGTCCAAAGGCAGAGAGGTGATTTAGTTTTGCTTTTGATATTACTCAGTTTCTTTCCTCTAGACTCTTGTTCATTCCTAACATATATTTCTGGAGTTCCTCTTAAGAGCTATCATTGTTCCAGGTATTGGAAGTACAGCAGTTCAGAAGAAATGCTTGTCTTCTTCCACTGCCTCACAATGCAGCAGTCCGTAAACACGTCAAGTATGTTGATTCCAATGATAGACGATGGCATAAAGTGAATTACTAGGATAGAGAATGGCAGATGTGATAACATATAGTTGGGGTGATCAGAGAAGGCCTCTTGGAAGAAGAACAATTTCAAGGTAAATGAGAGCGGCTTGGCTATTCATGCAGAGGGCTGTGCTTCAGGGGCCATGGCCAGGTGGAGAAAGGGAGTCCTGCAGGTGCCTGTCTCCCAGCCTGACTCTTCCAGGCTGCTGTCAGGAGACAGGTCCTGCAGGGGTAGCGTGCCAGGGGCTGTGTGAAAAGGTGGCCCACCACTTGGTCTTGCAGGGCAGTTGTGAGAACTGAAGCATAGCAGGGCCCTGTAACTTGAGCCAAGTGACTTAACTTCTCTCTGCTCCATTTTGCTCACTTGTGTAACAGCGTCCATTTGATTGTGGTAAGGATTAACAGGTTAATCCAAAGTGCTTAGAACAGGGTCTTACACTCAGTAATGTTTATTATAGTGAAGTGGTGAGGAAGAGTAAGATTAGTTGGTCACTTGTTACCTTTCAGTAGATGAGAACTAAGAAAACAGAATCTTCCCCGTTTGTCTTCATTAGCAGTGGATTCTTAATCATTGAGTATGTGAGAACCAATGACTGACACAATAGTCATGAAGTAATAATCACCCTCGCTACATATGTCACATTGATATTTTAAATTTATACCCTCTTCTATTTAAAAACTGACCTTTTTACTGCATTGATTGTATAGCCCACTAATGGATGGCAGCTTCCACTTCCAGAAGCACTGATCTAGATAATTTATGAACACCCTGATAGCTGAGAGGTTTCTGAGGCTAAACTTCAGAATTCTAGCTATCAGTTAGTTTTGTCATTTGGAGCAAGTTACAGTATTTCCAGATCTCAAAACTTTGGAGCCTGGTATTTTGAAATCATGTTGGCTACACCATCATTTTAAAGATGAAGAAACCATTAATCTAAAGGAGACATAAGGCACAAGGAAGAGAAAGGGAGGGCAATAGTTAAAACCCTTTAAATGTTTCCTCCTTTCTGCAGTTTCTCTCCTTCCCTCTCGAGCCTGGCGCCCAGGTCACATCCTGGCTCTACAAAGCCTATCTCAAAGGCAGCTGACTCTTTATCCCACAGTTGTCCTTCAGCTGAATCTTGTACCCACATCCACGGCCCTGTGATGGGCTCACATGTTTGGCCCTGCCTGGAGTGCACCACTGCTCAGGACAGGCATTCCCGTCTCTTCCCACTTAGACATGTGTGATGGGCACTGTGGTGGTCTGCTACCTGGAGCCAGCCCCTCTCTGGCCTTCTGGTCCAGGATACCCACCCAGGCTCCACCTGACTGCTTTCCTACAGACCCCCGGGGGACACTGAGGAGCAGAATCAAGATAACACCTGGGGTGTCAGGAACCTCTTGACATCGAGCATCTTGAGCTCTATCTTCCCTGTCCTAACCCATTTGTTTGAATCTTACTATTCTGAAAAGAGAAAATACTAACATGCAATTTAAAATAAAAGACATAGAATAAATCAAAGGAAAACAGCCTCTAATAAAACCAAAAGTACTCAGCAACAAAGCATGGCACGGCCTCCCTGGAAGTGGTGACGACGGATGAGATGTTCCTTTGAGGAGCTTGCTGTGACTGGACCACTCTATCATGGGATGACAGGTGAGGTATCAAATGAGCCACTCAGACTCCTTTGACAGATCTGCTGAAATGTGATTTTATTGTTTCACAACAAAACAAAGCACACTTCCCCACTTAATTGCAGTCCTAAAAAAAAGTGTATATGTAAGAAATGCTTTGTAAAATAGGTTCCAGCCTTGATGATCATAACATTTTTATCTCTACATGAGTGTTGAATAACACTGGAAGCCATTTGAAATGTGATAAAATCTTTGCACTGTCCTGTGCCTGAGTCTGCAGCTAAGTGGCAGCCCTCTTACTGGTGACAAAAACATCTTTAATTTTCCAAAATGTCCTCTAGGGGGCGGCATTACCCTGTTGCAAACCAGGGCTTTCCTGTTGTCATCCCGCACAGTAAGGTTTCTCCGGTCTCAGTTTCTGGGCAGGCTTGGCACTTAAAGCAACTGGCACTCCACAACTCCTACAGGCTATGCGCCAACCTGTTACCTATGCCTCTCCCTCCCTGACTTGATTGATGGACCCACTCATCAAGATAATGCAATGGCCAGGAGAGTTGCCGCCCTGCTCCAGGCCCTGTAAGAGGAGCAAAGGCCAGTACAGTGGCCCCAACCGGCCACTCCCTCGAACGAGGGCTGGGTAATCCCAGGTAACTTGCACAGCTCCCTGTCCAGCAGGCTTTGTGCCTCAGACTCTATTTTGTTATGGTTATGCCATTTCTGAGGGATGGTTCTAGAAACCTCAGCATTTGCTCCAATAGTATCTCCAGCTGTCCCATCCCAATACTTTATTGGAGCAATATATACATAAATCTATCTCTATTGTTTGCCTGAAAGTAAAGTCATAAAGCTTTCCACTATTTTTCTCTGCTTCCATATTTTCAGTAGAAACTGTGTTTTTAACATCTGCCATAATTTATTATTTCATAGCAAAATAAAAATATTCACATCTTCACTTGGCCAAAATGTTCACATTTTACAGCATTACTGCTTTTCTCCAAATAATCTTTGAATGGTGCGATATCAGAAATATTTCCTACAGAGAAAAGTAAGTACCTCTGATTTCTGGGAGTGAATACAACATCAGAGAACATCTGTATCTACCATACTGCAGTGCCATGGTACTCCAGTACTGTAGTGTCTGTCACCTGTGGGTTCCTTGAGGGTAAAGGGTGTGACTTACCATTGTACACTTGGCATCTGGCAAGTCTATTGATTTGTTTTGAGTTGAGGAACTAAAACCTTTTTATTTTAAAGTT
>NW_004567125.1:6004042-6035811 GCF_000260355.1 Condylura cristata | reverse complement strand
ATGCTGAGTGGCTTTAAGCTTCTCATTGCTGTGCTTTTAACCCTCTGCAGCCACCAGGGAGGGCCCCCTGGTAATATTTTCTAGCCAGAATTTACACAAGCTGACCGTGTAGAGTGAGAGAAGCCCTCTGTTTTAAAACAGAATATGAGATCAGAAACACAGGTTTCCCTTTAAGAAGGGAATATCTTGCAGAATTTAAGATACTTCTAGTATCCTTTTAAGGGTAGTAACAGGATTGAGTGTAAAGGTGCTTTGGTGGTGGGTGATCCAGCGGTAGGTGTGCATCTATTCCCCTAAGTCAGAGCAGTGCTAGAAGCCATTTACCTCAACAAAAGTAATGAAAGGAAACTGAATCAAATTACTTTGACCCAAAAGTGCCTGTTAATTCAGATGGTATGCTGCAAAATGGTTTTTGTTGTGCTGTAAGAAAAGATGTTCACAAGTAGCTAAACTACTATTGTTTGGGCTACCTGGTATTCTGTTCTCAAGAGAAGGTCCCAATGAAGACCAAACTTAATATGTCCTGCAAAGTATATCACATTATTGTGGAAAGGTATTTATACTCGAAAGTGATAGCTTCTTAATTCACAGATGTTCTATGAATGTTCTGAATCTAATCCCCCCCCCTCCTGTATTTTTGGAGTTTACATCTGCAAAAACCCTAAAATACCACAGAGTAAATTTAGTTCCAAAGTGGGTATATAACCAACAGCATCTCTTTTGCATTTATTGACAAGCTTAGATTAAATCCAAGTGCTTCAGGCAGTATTAAAACCCAACTACAATAGGGAGTTAAGATTTTTCATAATCTGCTTGAAAATGGGAGATAGTTGCCTCGTTTGTGATCATTCACTGAATCATCACATCGAGTGCTAAAGCTCCTGTCCTCTCAGGAGCCTCTGGCTACCGTGAAGACCTGGTGTCCCAGAGTAATCTATACACATCCCTGCTTGTGTCTGATCCTCATATATGCCCTATAGCCTGGCTCATTTTACATGCAGGAGCCTGAAGAGCAAGCTAAGGCTCATTTCTAGACAGCGAACCCACACCTGTCTAAAAGGGGATGGAAACATGCCTGCCTTGTTTACAGAACAGCACAGAGCTTAGTCAACACCTGAATCCAAGATCCCCATACCTTTGCCCCACCCCCAGTGTATGATACCTGAGGTTTGGGTTGCCACACTGCTTAAAATGGAGTGGGAAGTTTCGCTTACAACTCAAGCCACAATATGAACTTATGGGAGGGGTGATGAGGGAGCTCCACCTTACCAAAAATTTTGATACACAATTTGACAGTAAAAGGGGAAAGGTTATAAACCTCTTGGCGGTGGGTGGGGCCTGTCCCCCAGGCATTGTCCATCTGTGGAGCGGGGAAGGTGACTCAGTTAAAGCCCTTGGTGGCTTTCACCAACATCTGGAGGAGGCATCAGGGCCTTGGGTGTGGATTCCATATGTGCTTCAAATTGGCTAAATATGGCACCTATGTTTGTACTTTTCAGAGGCACATCGTCAGGATGAATTGTTAATTTAGGCAGGGCCTCTCTGCCCTTGCCTTTCCAAGTCTGTTAGTGTCTTTGTAAACAAGTAGATGTTTGTTTATAACTTGTGTGTGTCTCATTTAACTGCCCCACCTTTTCATTGGTCAGGATCATTACAGTCAATACCAATACATATGATATGTAATGACAATACATATGACATGTATAACACATTTTTTGGTTATTCTCATCAATTTTGAGACTTGTTTAAGATTTTGGAGTTTGGGGATACACATTTTATTAAGGAGTAGCTGGCCTCAGGTTACTTGCAAGAGTTATCAATTGTAAATATTGAATACATTTCATTTGACACAAGAAAGCACTGTGTAGAATTGCTGTGTGAGAAGCATCTGTATGGTAAATCAGTGTCTGTGGTTCGTTCACTGCTCTTATGACTGGACTAGGGATTCATGTTTGCAATTTATTTTCTCAGTTCATGGCCACTTAATCCCAGACTCTCAGCTTTTCAGATTGAAGTCATAATAGTCTCTTTGTACTGGGTTACCACTGCTCTGGAAAGTGTCTTAGAGGGGACCCCCAAAGTTTGTTGCTTGACTATTTTGTAATAACCTTCACATTTGAAGATCCATCTATAACTGCTTTTGCTTGATTTGGTAACAGATGATTCTATTTATGTAACTGTGACATCCTTAACTATTTCTCCTCTCATCCCAAGTCCAGTGATAAGTCCCTTTTTAAAATAGTTTCAGCTGGGCCTCCCTGGTGGCACAAAGGGTTAAGCCTCAGCACTATGACTTCAGTAGCCACTGCAACCTGAATTTGATCTCTGCCCAGGGAGCTGACCCACATGGCACAGCAGACCTCACCTGTCTTACCTGCTGCCCCCCTCAAGCAGTGTATTTCAATAGATCTGCCTGTTCTGCTCCTCACTCTGCCTCTGGTGAATTCTCTCACCCCCTCCCCCAACTTTGGTCTATACCCCCATTCTTGTATGCATAAATAAAAAAAATCTTTAAAAAACAAATATTTTTAAACTTTTATGAAACCATGAAGGTGTTAAGGAACTTAGTGCCCAAATCATAGGTTAACTCATGCTGTCAGGTTGAAGCTACAGAGTGGGTTAAAACAGTATGGTTATTGCTTGTAAGTACCACCACAGACCATAGAATACATGACACCCAGGAACAACTATGAGAGGCTGGAGGGGATCTGTGCAGACCAGAAACAGTTGCACACCAGCAGCCTTCAGTACAAAGGCTGGGAAGCTCTGGCTCAGCAGACAGACTATTACACCATCAATTTTGAAAATGTCAATCATATTTTCTCACGTCTGATGGCATGGGTCTTGCTATCACTGCAGACATTTATTCCACATCTACTAGGTCTAAAGCATGGTGGGGTACACAGACTGACTAATCTCTGGCCCTGAAGAAGCTCACAAAGTAATAGGCTGACTCTTTTAACACAAGGGAGGACCAAAATGAGGTCTGAGAGGGAAACTCAAAGTGGCACTGGGAGTCCAGTTTCACAGCTTGGGCAAATTTTATGTGGACCCAAAAGTAGCTTACAGAAAAAAACAAAACTATGCTAATAGAAGTGTTAATTCTGAAGTGTGATGTTGACCAAATATAAAACATACGTTGTAAATAAAAAAAAGCAAAACAGCAATCCTTAAAAGAATCCAATATAACTGGGGTAATGGGAAAATTATCGTAAGTCAGATGTTTAACTACATTTGAGCAATGTAATTAAAGTAAGGCAAAACCCTTGTTTTTTGTAGGTTTAGAAGCATGAGTCAGATGTCATCACCATGTGACATTTCTTAAAGTTCCAGCTTTTTAGAAGATACAAAGTCAGAAAATTGAAGTCAATGCTGTCTTTACCTCAACATGCAGTTATTGATCCTTTTTAGTAGCCGACTTTCAACCTGAAACACTGCTTTAACTGTAAGTTGGAAAGAAACTAAAAATGTAAACTAAATTGGTCAAGCAAGAACATTTCTTCTAATATTATGAGGAAAGATTTGGGCTTTGTAATTTCATTTGAAGGCACGTTAAAAGGGAACATTTTCGAGAGCTTGTATTAACGATTTTGTGTACTTATAAAACCAATCAGGGCCTCTTTAAGAACACTTGGCTACAGTTAAAAACTTCTATCCATTAAATAATCTGTATGTTTATCTTTAGTGAAACCTTAATTCTAGAATATATCTTTTGAGGATCGATTTTTAAAAACTTGTACTTAGTCCATTTAAGTGTTTAAATATGAAAAGAATTCATTACATCCCAAATAACATTAGCTAAGATTGATCAGGTGTTTATATCACAACAGGTCCTAGTTTAAGACCTTTTCTCTTAGCCCACTGTGCCCAAAACTCCCCAACCCTACCAAACTAAGAGGCATAGAAAAGAAAAAGAACACGGTAGCTGTTTAGAAACACAAGGGTTTAATAAAAATAAAGAATGGCTTTATTGATTACATATAATTTCAGCTATATTAATATATATTATAAATTTTGGGAATTAGAAACACATGACTATATATTTTTTTAACTGAGAACCACCTAGGTTATGGCAGCATTTCAATGAAAATGACTAAGTCCTGCCCAGTATCTATATAATCTATTTTTTTACAGGAAGTCCTCATCCAAGCTTTCTACTATTAGGCCATGACAGTTACCCTATAAACAACTTTCATTAAGTAGAAATAAGACATAGTTTTCTTTTCCAGCAAAAACTCCCTTTGTCATACAGACATATCCTCCCCAAATTAATGATAAGCTACCAAATTTAACTTTTTATACACAAGAGTTGCCTGAGGTACCTTTCACTATGGAAAGCTACAAAGGCATAGGACATAGCAGCAAAATCTTGATTTTTTCATTTTTGCCTAGAATCCCAATTTGTAAAGAAAACCAAACTGCTCCCACATCATAATACTTATTTACTGGAAAATGTTAACTAGTTTGAGTAAATATTTGGCAGACAACAGAAAAAAGGATTGTGGGAAATGAAAATGCTTTAGTGTTGTAAAGCTGATGAGACTGATGAATGTCATTCAAATTTTTCATCTCCTTCTTCCACATCTTTCAAACTGAGTACTTCCAAAGAACCTTTGCCTTTTGTCTCCTTTTTTATTAGTTCATCAATTTCTCTGAAGCAGCCTGGGTCAATCAGACACACCTGAAACATTTAACACAGTTATTTACCACATAAAGATGAACAGAGTATCTTTAACTCTCTCTATGATAAACACACAATATTTCATGCATGCTACACATAGATTGTGTGACAAGGCATTACCATCCCCATTTAAAAACTCTGCCAGATTTCTCACCTATAAAAATGAAGAGGTTGGACTGGAAGACTACAGTCCTTTTCATACTAAAAGTTCTTTAATATGTTCAAATAATGTTTGGCATTATATTTTGCAGTTCTCTTCTTATTCACCTTAAGCAAAAACGCTTAAGGTCTAGTCTATTTAGAAACCTAAAGTCTTGAGAAGATTTTAGAACTTTAAGGAGCATCAGATGAGCTATTGCACATCTGCAGTGGAAACTCAAAAATTCTCTAGAGCTCTTATTTGCTAAAGCAGCTGAAAAGTCTGAAGCTATAACTTTGCAGAGAACTAAAATTATACTGAAGATGTAGGGTGAGGACCCAAAGATATGACTCACTGTTAAAACAGTTTCTCCCACATAAAATGAACATGCCCAACAGTTCGATGAATAATTTTAACTAAAAAACAAAAAAATCCTAAGTGTTCTTACCTACAACACTTCTACTTGGTTTTTGACACTTTTTTTTTTTTTTTTTTAAAAGATTTATCCACTGATACATATAGAACTGGGGTACCAACCTGAGGTGCAGGGGCAGTGAGAGGATTCACCAGAGACAGAGTGGGGAGCAGAACAGGCAGATCGACAAAGTACACTGTGGAGGGGAGCAGTGGGCGAGACAGCAGAGGTCTGCTACGCCATGTGGGTCACCTCCGTGGCAGGGGATTGAACTGGCACTGAAGTGGCTGTGGCCAGCTTGCAGTGTGCTTTAACCCGCTGCACCACCAGGGAGGGCCTGGGTTTTGACAGTTTTACCCAACTCTAGGTAACATGTTTCTGGAACCCTCTTAATGTTCACACCTTCTTAATGTTTCTAACTAGGAAATCAACTATTCTGTTAATGCACAGACAAAGATAAAAGAATGTAACTGTAAGAAATCTTACAATTTCTAACTGTTGGTTGTAGTCTTCACTTTCTATAACCTTGATCAGTGGTTTCAGCTTTTCTTTCAGTTTCTTCCCTTCATTCGTTGGAAGAATGAACCGAAGTCTCATGTGAGCACGTTCTATTTTCATTTTCTCTTTTAATTGCTTTATCACTTCCAAAGCCTATCAAGACAAAATTGAGAAAGTGTCTGTAATTTTTTGTAGCTTCCGTTGCATTATTTCATAGAGTATTCAAAACCAAGCAGTTTCCAGCTTGCTGGATTACCAATGGTTTTTTAGGTATGACATGAAAAGCATAAATAACTATAGAAAAAAATAAATTTGACTCAAGATTAAAAATTTTTGCTTCAAAAACTATTAAAAAAATGAAAAGGCAATCCATAGAGAGAAATTTAATAAGGCACAACCATCCAGAATACATAAAGAACTCTTTCAACTCAATAATGAAGAAGCAATTTGAATAGTGATTTTCCCAAGACAGAGAAAAAGGTCAATTAAGCGCATGAGAATATGTTCAAATCATGAGTCAATACAGAAGTGCACATCAAAACCAGAATGACAGCTCCAGAATGTCTATAATCAAAAGAGTACACAATAGCAAATACTGTCAATAAAGAGGAGTTGGAATCTTGTACGCTGACTGTAAGAACGTAAAATACTCTGGCTGTTTTAGAAAAAAAGTCTTGGCAGCTCCTCAGAAGTTTAGATGTAGTGTTACTACATGATCTAGCAATTTCACTCCTGGGTATAGAAGAACATACATCCACATGAAAACTTGTAATGAATTCTATAGCAGCATTAGTCATAACAGTTAGAAAGTGGCAACACCCAATGCCCATCAACTAATGAATAAGCAAATATTACCTTTCTATGCAATTGGCTATTATTCAGTCATAAAAGGAATGAAGTACAGGTACATGCTAAAACATGGATGAACCTTGAAAAGAATACATACTGTAGGGTTCCACTTACATGAATGTACACAGTAGGTAAGTTCATAGAGCTAGGATGTTCATTTGTTGCAAACCTTGTTGCCAAGGGTTTATAAGAGTGGGGACCGAGGAGTGACTGCTAGTGGGTATGAGGTTTCATTTTTGGGTTGACAAAAATGTTCTCAAAGTAGGTCACAGGGAATGTAGCAACCTTTCTGAATATGAGTTATTCATTTTAAGAGGTTAGCTTTTTTTTTTTTAAAGATTTATTTATTGAATCATACAGAACTGGGCATAGGCCAGAGGTACAGGGGGCGGCGAGAGGATTTGCCAGAAACAGAGTGGGAAGCAGAACAGAGCAGGCAGATCGACCAAGTACACTGCTGAGGGGAGCAGAGGGTGGGCCAGTGGAGGCCTGCCGTGCCATGTGGCTCACCTCAAGGGCAGGTGAGGATCATGTTGAAGTGGCTTTAATGTCTTAGTGCTGTGCTTTAACCCGCTGTGCCACCAGGGAGGGCCCATTAAGAGGTTACCTTTTATGGCATGTGAATTATGTATATTTAAAAAAAGCCTACAATGAGGAATAAAAATGACTTTAAAGTTTTAGGGCTCTCCCTGGTGGCACAGTGGGTTAAAGCACCACACCATGAGGCTCACAGAAGCCACTGCAACACAAGTTCGATCCCCAGCCAGGGAGCTGACCCTTATGGCACGGCAGACCTCTCCGGACCTGCCCACTGCTCTCCTCAGCACTGTATTGCAGTAGATCTTCCTGTTTTGTTCCCTACTCTATCTCTGGTGAATCCTCTCACTCACTACTCCTCTGGCCTGTACCCCAGTTTTGTAAGCATAAATAAATGGGACGTAGGATAGAGGTGCAGAATGGTAAGGCGATTCATCAGACAGTGGTGAGTATAGGCAGATCCACTGAAATACACTCTGAGGAGAGCAGCAGGTGAGACAGGAGAGGTCTGTTGTGTTATGTGGGTAAGTTGTGATGCAGTGGCTGTGGATAGCTTCATAATGCAGAGACTGAACGCCTTGTGATACTAGGAAGGGACTCAAATTTTGAAAATGAGACTTCTAGTATATTTGTGTTTAGTGAAAAAAAAAATTGTTATTAGTCTCTACAACCCCTTCCTCCCACCACTCTCCCCAAACCTTCCTGTCCACTTACTTACAGATAGTATTATTAGAAACTAATGATTTCTTCAGAGAAAAATAATTTTCATGGATGCTTTTTGATGATGTTAAAAGCCACCTACCTGCTGTTTGGTACTCCTGTTGGTTTTGACTGAATAGTGGATGTCCTTCATGGCCCTCTCGATAAGGATAACAGTGTATGGTCTTTTTGTTTCTGGGTTCACACATTTATCAGCCACAATAGTTGCAATGTCTCTAAACATCTGCTCCAGCTGTGTGTGTCGTTCTTTATCTGATACTTGAACCTCTCCTTTAGTCAAAATCTGAAAAATACAACAAATTTAAGAAGGCAATAGCTCTATTATCCACTATTTGTAACTAACTGTAACAATTATTAACTGGGGAGAAATTATATTTCATCTCAGTTATTGGACATGGTAATGATCTGAGTTATTTAAAGGATACACTAGATTATCTTTTGCTTGAAAATCTCACTTATTTAGGACTGGGTGGTGAAAGGGGATGGGCAATCTTAGCAAAATGTCTAAAGGCTAAAATATTTGTCATATTTTCAGGTATAGTACTATAACAAGACAAAATAAGCAGTTTAGTTGAAAAGGAATTTCTGGAAGCTATGACAAAAAAAATCTGTGTTTTCAGTTATTAAAGTGATGATGTGCAGATCAAGTTATTGCATGTTAACTGTCCATGCCAATACTTTAGAGTTTAACATACCTTATAAGTACTTCACAAATGGATATTGGGTGAATTATGTTGCAACTCTTAGAACCCACCTGTTTACAGATTTCAGTCTGGTCATCTGTTCCAAATGCACTGATGAGATCTTCCTTCTTTGCAACCTGACCTTTAGAAACATTTACAAACACAGAGTGGGTCTGTAGAACTTCGTCAAGGTCTTTTTCCCTTGTGAGAGCAGGAGAGAAAGTGCTAAATGAATACACTTGTAACTTGGAAATCAATCCACAAAACGGTAACGACATAAGGAAGAGAAAACAACAGGTACTCCTAAATAACTTTCAGTGCAGAGAGAACACTTTCAAAACCCAGAATTCCATTTGTATTTGCATCTACTCGTCAGAGAAACACGTCATGGGAGTAAGCATGAATCACTGGGCGGTGGGGATGACAGGCTTCTGCCACCGGTCCCTAGATGGCGCCAGTGAAGACATTATACACTTGGGTGAAACGCCTAGGCTTAGTTGACATTGCATGGGTTATAACTACGAAAGTATTTGGAATAACAAACCCTTGGCTTGTATCATTCTGGCAAAAGGAACATAATTATGGGGGTTTCTCGCTGTAGCTTTTATGACACCAACCAGACAAATCCGACCAAACCAAACTAAAAACGAACTCATGGTTTAGGCGATAAGCTCGGTAGAGAAAGCGATTTCTCACACTCGCAGCGGGATTAAGTTTTCCATCCCTTCCCCGACAAGGTTGTCCCATTTATTCCACGACCAAAGTAGGCCCTTTGGAGGCTATCAGTTTCAGGCAGGGCTCGGAGGGAGAGGGTCACTTACACGCCACTCCGCCAGCCGACAACTTTGTTTTTGTAGCAGGCGATTTCGAAGCGCTTCCCGCCGCGTTTCATCCGTACCACCGCCACATTGGTCAGGCGGATCTGGTTGGTGGGGGTGAAGATCGACATCGCCGCTGCTCTCAAATCTGGATTAGGTGATGTAAGGCAGAGCCGCGCCGCCGGCCTGAGAGCCGCCCGTCCTAGCTGTTAATCACCCGGCGGCGCGCGGCGGAGCAGAGGGCGCGGCGCAGCCACTAAGTTTGCCGGCCAGGCGCCACAATACACCGGGCTGACTTACTGCGCGCACGTCAGGTGTTGCGGCAACTGGGCGCGGACGAGCGCGGCGTCTACGACATCGGCCCGCGTCGGAAATAGAGGCGCCCTCCTTTGACGTATTAGACTTTCGCCGAGGGCAAAAAGGCTCTGATTGGCTGATGGGGTTGGTGTTTGGTGGTTTCGGTGAAAACACAGGGTCTCGTTCCCCGCTACACCCATCGTAACCTTTTATTGTGGAAAAATCTTAACATAAAAAAGCATGGGGAAAAAGTGTAAGGAGTGAGCTGTCCCCCTCACTCCGCTTCAGTAATTATCAACATCTGCCTGTCTTGTTCATGTCCCCTTATTTTTTGGTTGGAGTATCTTAAAGCAAATCATTAAGGTAGTTAGCCGTGAATACTTAAGTCTATACTCCTGACAGGTACAACCAAGACTAACCATAATTGCCTAATATAATTTGATAGTCAAATCAAATTTCCCCTCAATAATGCCTTCATGCTCTGGCTGTGCTTGACTTGAGCCTCAAACAGCTCCACTGATTTCACACGTGGTTGATGGCGTCCCTTCGTCCTTCTCACCTTCCCCGCTTTCCCTCCTTTCCCACAAGCCAAACAGGTTCAGCCAGCGCCACTCTTCCTCCCAGCCTCATCCTCCTCTCTGCTAATTCGGAAGCGCTCGGGCTCCTTTGCCGGGTTCGGGGCGGTGCTTCCCCCCTCTTTCCAAACCCTTTCCCCTCCGAGCCAATCGGGTTAGGGCCGAGAGTGCTCCGGCTTCCTGTCTTAGGACCCCGGGAGGTGTTTTCCTCTGAGCCCGCCCCTTCCTCTCTAAGCCAATCGGAGCAGCACCAGCGGGGCTCCGCTTCCTCTCCCTCCCTGTGAGCCAATCCCACCAGTTTGCGAGTGGCATGGCTGCCTCCACGGCTTCCCCTGCAGCTAATCCTGCGAGGTAGTTCTGGCTGTCTCCGGGGTCCTGCGCCGGCCGCCAGATTTTTCGGGTCCGTTGTCCTGGTCTGTTGGGCTGCAGGGCTCTCTGTCTGAGGAGAATGGGTAAGGGCTCTCAGCGGGCAAGTTTCGTGGGGCGGGAACGTAGGAAACCGTTTTTCTGAGCCCTTTCCCCGTTGGATTAGTTTCTTTGGGTCTCCCTTCAGAGAGTGTTGTACTTGCTAGCATGGGACAGCGCCGCTGGGGTGCAGGGAGGACTGTTCTCTACTTTTCAACTGGCTTTCTTTATTGGCCTCTTGATACGGGTGAATTTAGAAGGAAACTACTTCAAACTGCCGGTAAAAGGCAGAAAAACTGTGCCCCCTCTCCGACGTGTATTGATTACCTTTGGAATCTTTTCAGGGTGGGACAAGACCTGTAGACCCCAAGTTTTGTACTTGCACTTTGAATTTTCCTTCAGAAAATGAGGCGTGAGGTCAGTTATTTGCAAACCCTTTTAGATTTTTAGAAATAAAACGATACAACGGTAAATTTTAAGTATTTTGATTTTTTTCCTTATGGAGCAAGCTTAACAAAGCAAAGTTAACTCATAATTTCGCATAAAGTGTTTTGATTTTACATTTCTTTCTCTTTTCAAATGAAGGTAGAATGATTTAACATACATTTAATTTTTCAAGTTAGTACTGTCATGATAATTTTGTTAAATTACATAGTATATTTTTATTAGATTTGATTTTTTTGTAGATTCCTTAGTTGGGTTGAGTTGTTTTTATTTTTTTTCTTAAAATAGGAATGGGCATCTTTGTATAAGTAGCTTTAAACAAGATTACATATCTATAATTTTCAATTTAGATTCTTTGGATACATGGGACTTCTCCTCACCTTTAATATCATTATGGATAAACAGGTTTTACATATATTTGGGCTTTGCCTTTGGAATTAGCTTTTGGATTTGCTTCCAGATTGTCATCAGGAAGCAGGTAAGTGGAGTTATTATTATTATTTGTTATTATGATAGTTTATTTTTACATTATTTTGTGCCTTTTTCCATCTCAGTTGTAATCCTTCTGGGCTTCCCATCAAAAGTTCATAAAATTTATAAAATAAATTTATAGTTATTCCACTAAAACACATTATGGATAAACATAAGTACTTTTAAGAAATCTGGGTCCACCTCTAAAAGATTGAATTATACAGAAGGATTAATATTTGAGAAGTGTAACTAGAAAGACTGAGAATATTAAAAATGGGTCAGGATTTGTGCTAGTTTTCATACTGAAGTTTAGAAAAGTTAAACTTGATGGATTTTGTGTAGTCACTTGTCTTCAAGGATAACCCCCAGAAGTGTGTCCCAAAAGCAACCCAGAATTTGACAACAAATGGGTATATCTCTCTGCAAAAGAAGGATGTGTTTGTGTCTGGAGTGAAGATTTTTTATGGTTCCCAGACTGGCACAGCAAAGGTAAGAACTTTAAATTATGTTTTTCCTTGGATTTGATCTTTTAAGGAAATTCCTAAAAGTCAGCGTCCTTTAATAGTGAACTGAATTGCTATCTTCTAATCTGCCTTCATCCTTTTTTTCTTTTCCCTTATATATCTTTTCCTTTCTAGGATGGTGGGTGGCTTTTATCTCTAATACCCCATTCCAGATAATTGGTTGGTCTCTGGTAGTCACCCTCTTGAGGGATCTTTGTTCTGAAGCTTTGTCCTTGGCCTCAGCAGAATGAAGGGTTTACAGCCTGCTATTGAAGCCCTGTGTCTGCACCACGTAAGAGTAGAGGACAGTGAGAAGAGAATGATGCAGTAGTGTCCAGTTGGTACCCTGCTTAACAACTTCATACAACTGTTTAATGCGTATTTTGATTTCTAATAGTGTTGAAAGTGTTACTGTTTAAAGTAGGTATTAGGCTGTTGGTTTATCACTGGAAGGTGCTTTTCATTCTTTTATGCCTGTGTGTATATCTAGATGCTGCCTACTTTTGTGTTGCAAAATTCACAGATATTAGTACTTTCTAGGAAAAAATTTGAATGCTAACATTAAATGAAATAAAAAAAAATCAAGGTTATTTTGTATTAGTACTAAAGAGTTCTATTGCCCTCTTGTGGGTATTTTGTAGAATACTACTTTTTAGTGCTTTCCAGTACAGTTACTTTGCTCTCATCATAATTGCAGGTTATTTATTAAGTAACAGAGGCAGAAACTGGAAGAAAGGCAGAAGAGGAATCTGAGCAACAAAAACGAAGTCCTTTTATGTTACTCATAAGAGACCTCATTGAGAGCCTCTTTATCCGTAGTATAAAATTTCTTAAAATATTTGCATTTTTACACCTAAATCCTACTTAACCAATGTAACACAAGAATTAGAGGGGCTAACAATTATGTACAAAAAACAAAACAAAACAAAAAAATATTTGCATGGTGGGCCCTCTCTGGTGGTACAGCGGGTTAAAGCACAGCACTAAGAAGCTAAAGCCACTTCAGCATGAGTTCGATCCCTGGCCCGGGAAGTGATCCACGTGGCTTAGCAGACCTCTCCTGACCCATCTGCTGCTCCCTCAGCAGTGTACTATGTTGAGCTGCCTGTTCTGCTCCCCACTCTGTCTCTGGTGAATCCTCTCACCACCCCTGTACCTCTGGCCTGTATACCACTTCTGTGTATATATAAAGAAATCTTTAAAAATAATTTGCATGGTAATAGACCCAGGTGTACATAAGATTCACAATGAAAAGTACTTTCCAGAGAATCTCAATTATTTCTGTTTTTAATTCCTTTGATTCTTTCGTTAACCTGCTTCTGTTTCTAGGTTTATCAACACTAGTACAAGTTATTGACTCCTTATGTTAGTTAACACAAACATTCCTTAAATCTCAGCGGCTTAATGTTGTTGACATGGGTTAGAACACGCTCCTTAAAGCTTGCCATTTGAATTTCTCTATTCTGCTTTTCACTCTTTTCACTTGGCTTATTTATATTTGGCTGGGTGTACAAGAGTAGGTTAAATTTTTTTTTCCTTACAACTTTGAAGGCCTCATATTATGCAGCTGTCCCCCGCTGGGCAGGTTCAGTGTTGATTCAGGCAAATGGAAAAGGAATCTTGGAGCTTTACATATGCCTTTAATGCTGAAGCAGGGGGCAGATACACAGGCAGACCAGCAGGCAGCAACTGAACCTTCCAGTCCCTGTGATCGCCCCATTCTCAGCCTGGGTGTTTGTATTTAAAGGTGCTTGTGCCCTGTGCTCATTCTCTTAAGCCCTTTCTTAACAATAACAAGGTTTCTCCTGTGGGTACTGAAGCTTGGAGGAAAACAGCCACAGGTGGTGGCCAGAGACTAGGCTGGTAGCATAAAGTCCGAGTTACTCCCTGGTTTTTACACCTCACTTTCTAAAGCCTTTTAGTAGTGTTGCTGATAAGAAGGCTAGTCACCTTTTCCCTTTGTAGATGGCCATTATCTCTCTCCTCATGACCTTGGCCTCAACTTCTCCAGTCTTTTTTTTTTTTTTTTAAAGATTTATTTATTATACATACAGAAGTGGGGTATAGGCCAGAGGTGCAGGGGCGGTGAGAGGATTCACCAGAGAGAGAGTGGGGAGCAGAACAGGCGGGCTGACAAGTACATTGCTGAGGGGAGCAGTGGGCGGGTCAGGAGAGGTCTGCCACGCCATGTGGGTCTCCTCTGGGGCAGGAGCCATGTGGGTCTCCTCTGGGGCAGGCAGGGATCGGAACTCATGGGAAGTGGCTTAAGCTTCTTAGGGCAGTGCTTTAACCCTCTGCGCCACCAGGGAGGGCCCATTCTCCAGTCTTTTTTTTTTTTTTTTTTAAATTTTAAGATTTTTTTTTTTTTTTTAAAGATTTATTTATTTATTCATACAGAACTGGGGTACAGGCCAGAGGCTCAGGGGCGGTGAGAGGCTTCACCAGAGACAGAGTGGGGAGCAGAACAGGCAGATCGACGAAGTACACTGCTGAGGGGAGCAGTGGGCGGGTCAGGAGAGGTCTGGCTCGCCATGTGGTCTCCTCCGGGGCAGGCGGCAGGCGGGAATTGAACTCATGCGGAAGTGGCTTCAGATTCTCAGTGCTGTGCTTTAACCCGCTGCGCCACCAGGGAGGGCCTCTCCAGTCTTTTTAACCTCCTTGTGAAGGCTGTTTCCTTCCTTGGATCCTTTCACTTGTTGTCCCTGGTTGGGATAGCCACGTGGCTTATGGTCCCATTTCCTTCAGGTTTGGCTCAAATCTTTATCTTTGAGGCCTGTTGTTTTTTGACTCCAAATGCCTGTTTTCCCATATCAGTTTTCCAGCTTTGATACTGACTGTGACACTGATGTAGTCAATGGTAGACTCCGAAGGCTTAAGGCCGCACGCAGTCTGCCGGATTGTCCATACTTTAAATGCAAGTCACAAGTCTCAGGGGCAACCCCTACTTCTAACTGGCCAACTGTAAATTTGAGAGTTCCCACAATTTTCTCCTTTGGTTGGCTATTTCCCTAGACTATTCATGAAATGTCTTTTCTTTGTTTACTGGCTCATTCCAAAGGGACAACTCAGACAAGTGGAAGGCTTGCCTCAGGCAGGGTTTGGGGAGAAGTGGCACAGGGCTTCCAGGCCCTCTCCGGGTGCTCTGCCTGTCTGCATGCCACTGTGTTCACCAACCTTTGTCATTTGGTGTCTTTTATGTCAGCTTTATTATATATGTGTGGTTAATGAAATCACTGACCTCTGATTGTTGAGTCCACAGGGTGAGGCGTGAAGGGGGCAGGTGAAAGTTCTGAGCCTCTAATCATGAACTTAGTTTTCTGGTGATAAACCCCCCCAGGGGCCCACTCCCACCCTGAGCTGTTTCATTAGCATAACAAAAACATTAAGTTACAAGGATTTTAGCAGTTCTATACCTGGAGCTGGAGACAAAGACCAAATATTTAATATTTTTTTGTATATATATATACTTCCTTGACTCTCCATATGTCCTTTTCCCACCTCCAAAAGTATTTTATTTTCCCTTATTCTAATTTATTTTCCTCCATAGCATTAACCACCAACTGATAGATTGTACATTCTCTCATTTCTCTCTCTCTGTCCATTAGGACATAAATTCCTTCTGAGCAAGGCCTCTGTTTGTTTAGCTCACTGCGTAATATTGCCCGGAGTTGAGACTGGCCTGGTAGAGGCCCAGTAAATGATGTTTGATGGGCTTCGGCAGGCAAAAAAGAAGGGTGTTTTCCTATGGTGCCAACATCTGCCTGAAAGTCTAGCTGTCCCCAAACATTGGTTTTACTTTGAAGGTCTAGGGGCCTATCACCTGCCCTCGGCTCTGTTTGCCCTTGTCTCAGTTGCAGACTGTCTGCCACTGACTTGCCTGTCCCCTACCTCAGTGACTGACTGGGGCCCCAGTCTCTTGCCTTCTTCAGGAATGTGGACCTAAGACTTTGTCCAGTCTGTCAGCCTGCTACTGTAGGCTCTTTGTCTTCCAGAAGAGGGCTAACATTTCTCATCTTTCCCATTCTCTTCCCTCTTCAGTCTTTCTTTTTGTATATCTGTGTGTTTGTTCTGGTGTAGAAAAGAAACTGAAATATCAAAAAGCCAATTTAGATTTAGTTCTGTGTATAACTTTATAAGTGAGAAAAACAATTGATCTGTATAAACATGCTTGTCAAAATTATAAATGTGAGAGTAGTATTTGTATTTATGATGATAAACTTGAGTCACCAGAAAAGTATTTCATGACAAACGCTCTATTCCCTTTCTAACAGGAGTGAATGAAGATCGTTTTATTTGGGCTATTGATTTTATTTGATGTTCTTTTTTTCCTATTAGGGATTTGCAACAGTTCTTGCTGAGGAAGTTAGTTCCCTAGATCTACCTGTGGCAGTTATTAATCTGAAAGAATATGATCCAGATGATCATCTAGCAGAAGAGGTTGGTAATTGTTTTCAATCAAAACTTCAAATTGAATTGACTTCCTATTTAATTGAATTTCTATTTATCTGGGGTAAATAGAATTTTCAGAATACATTTAATTTTCGTCTTGAGGAATTTCATCTGGTTGCGTTTTCATTGTGAATTAGAGCGGCTGACTGTGGACACTGATTCTGAAGTGGCGTGCGCTTGTCCCTTTGGTGTGGTAGACTTCTGGGGTCCCCTCCTTTGCTTTGACACTCATAATCAGGGGAGGCTGGTTGCTGGCAGTGTGCTGTGCCCAGGGGCCCGGTGTAAGTCAACTGACAGGTCAGGAGGCACTGGGTGGCAGAAAGAGTATGGGTTTTGGAGTCAGGGTAGTCTCCTGTGTGACCTTGGTGTATTCTTAACGCCTGAGAGGCTTTAATTTCCTCTCCTGAGAAATGTCTCTTCCTCCTCTGTAGTCCTACCGAGTTAGGGAAGTTAGCCTTTTGGCGGTGGCTTTGAACCAGCAGTATCAACATCTCTGGGGATCTTGTTAGGAATGCAGATTCTCAGGGCACAACCCAGTCCCTCTGACTCAGACTCTGGATGGGGGACTGTGCTTCAGCTAGTGCTGCAGGTGATTCTGAAGCAGCTTACTTTGGAGAAGCACTTAGAACGGGACTCAACAGACTTCCTGCTAAGGCCAGCCCAGAAATAGGTTCACCTTTCTGGACTACGTGGCTACTCAGCTCTCTCATGAGGCCCTAAGCAGCCATACCTGATATGTGAAGGTAGGGCTCAGCTGTGTTCTAATAAAACTGCATTTGGATTTGGTCTGTGGGCTGTTGCTTACCAGCCCCTTCTTAATGACTAAACTGTAGCTATAACTGTCCATTTCTTTCTCCTCCAAGAACACATTGGAGTGTCATGAATGAGCCTGACTTTGTTCTAAATTATTTGTGAAAAGGTATTAGCAAATTTTGACAATCATTAGTAAGGGATTGTTTATAATTCACCTCATGATTGCAGATGTTCAAGCAGAAGAAATATATTATGGCTAAAAGGCCTGAAAATGTATTTATTTCCCCGTAGAGATGATGGTGCTTATTCACTGTTAGTTTTTTTTTTTTTTTTAAAGATTTATTTATTTGTGCATACAGAACTGGGGTACAGGCCAGAGGCTCAGGGGCGGTGAGAGGCTTTAGAGACAGGGCGGGGAACAGAACAGGCAGATTGATGGAACAGAACAGGCAGATTGATGAAGTACACTGCTGAGGGGAGCAGCGGCCAGGTCAGGAGAGGTCTGCTGTGCCATGTGGTCTCCTCCGGAGCAGGTGGGAATCGAACTCATGCGGAAGTGGCTTTAGCTTCTCAGTGTTGTGCTTTTTTTTTTTTATTACAAAGTTTATTTTTACATCATTTTGCACATTTTTTTTTTCCATCTCGATTGTAATCCCCGCGGGTCTCAGTGTTGTGCTTTAACCCGCTGCGCCACCAGGGAGGGCCGTCACTGTTAGTTTTATTGCTTTAGTTTTTCAGGTAATTTGTAAGATATCTTTACATATTTCTTCCTTACTGATTCAGACTTTATCTCTAATGTGACAGGCCAGAGGAGATAGAAATTTCCAGTCTGAGAACTGGAATGGAGTGTATGAAAAGGGGAATCAGGGCAGGGCACTGGGCTTTCTCTCCTGCAAACATGTCTTCGCTGTGTTTTCTTTCGCTTTTGGAAATGAATGATGTTTCTGAAAATACCCATTGTTCTGAGCAGTTAGTTTGAAGTGAATGTCAGTTTTTTTTTTTTTTTTTTAAAGATTTATTTATTTGTGCATACAGAACTGGGGTACAGGCCAGAGGCTCAGGGGCGGTGAGAGGCTTCACCAGAGACAGAGTGGGGAACAGAACAGGCAGATCAACGAAGTACACTGCTGAGGGGAGCAGCGGGCGGGTCAGGAGAGGTCTGCCACGCCATGTGGTCTCCTCCCGGGCAGGCGGGAATCAAACTCATGCGGAAGCGGCTTTAGATTCTCAGTGCTGTGCTTTAACCCGCTGCGCCACCAGGGAGAGCCCGAATGTCAGTTTTTTAAAAAAGACTTTGTCTTCATTGAGGTGACATATCTTCAGTGTTCCTCTAAAGTATTACTTTCATGCCCTCCCTGGTGGCGCAGCAGGTTAAAGTGCAGCATTATGAAGCTAGCCCCAGCTGCTTTGGCACGGGTTCCATCTCTGGCCCCAGAGGTGACCCACATGGCGTGGCAGACCTCTCCTGACCCGCCCGCTGCTCCCCTCAGCAGTGTACTTCATCAGTTGGCCTGTTCTGCTACCCATTCTGTCTCTGGTGATTCCTCTCACCGCCCCTGCACCTCTGGCTTTTACCCCAGTTCTGTATGTATTTTTATAAATAATAAAATAATTGACTTACTTTTGTGGCTAGGTTACTAGTAAAAATGTTTGTGCCTTCCTGGTGGCTACATACACTGATGGCCGGCCAACCGAGAGTGCGGAATGGTTCTGCAGATGGTTAGAGGACGCAGCCAAGGATTTTCGATTTGGCAAAACTTACCTGAAGGGTATGAGATACGCAGTGTTTGGCCTGGGAAATTCTGCCTATGTGAGCCACTTCAACAAGGTGGGTATAAAGTAGGTGTATGTTGATTAAAGGGGTGATCCCCTTTGATTACAAAACAGTTCGTGCGTGCACACACACACACACACACACACACACTTGTATGTGAAATAATCTACAAATTTTGGTAACTAGTTAAATATTTCTCACATTATCCTTCATAGCTGGGATTACTCCATACTTGCCCAATTTATGCATATAGTCAGCTCTCAGTATGTTATTAGTGACTAAAGTAAATGACTGTATTTAATGTCTTAGCAGCCTTAATGTCATGGCCCCTGTTCCCAGGCAGAACCTGGTGTGAATGGAAGATTATTGGACTTTGTCAGCTCCCTATTCTGATGTTGAACAGTCTTCACCACCCATGCTAACTCGTAATACAGTTAAACTTGTCTTTTAATCAGTATTTTTTAAAGCAAAATAGAGGAAAAATATTCACTGCCCTTTATGTAGTAAAATATTGTTTACAGGGTTGTTTTTATAAACGAAATTAACTTGGCTCCTTTTCTTTTGCATTCTGTTCTCTGTATTTTAAAAAATAAAAAAATTGGGAACTCTCAGTTCTTAGCAGCTCTCAAAAGAACTTTTTTATGTAGAACTTTCCTCACTTTGGGCCCAGCCCCACTCATCTGTTTTTGGTAGAATATGAGCAAGGATGAGACGGAGCTATTTTTTTAGACTTTTCATTTGCTGTCAAGATATGTGTTCCCTCCATATTTTCAAAGGCATTAGCCTGAAAACGGTGAAAATCAGTTGTGTTATGTTTTGCTTAATGCCATGGTGCTCAGGAAGTCAGTTAGATATTTAAACCCTGACTCTGCTTCTTGAAGCTGCTGTGCCTCAGTTTAGCTGCTTTCATTTGCAATAAAATAAACCTCTGCATTTATGGAATCTCGAGTCTTGCCAAATGGGCTCCATTTGTACTTTGTCATTAGAAGAGTTTTGGCCCCTTAGGCTTTGTTAAATTTTGGAGCAAATTCATTTTATTAGTGAGTTACTTTATTCCAAACATGATTTAGAGCAGTAATTTTCAGATTCCTTCTTAGTAGTAACCCTTTAATAAAAGGGTTTGATTGTCCATTTGTTTCCACAATTTTATGCCACATCTTACCTGACTGTGTGGACTGTGGCGCCTGTCGGTTGACGGGACTGGGAGGCTGAAGCCCTGTTTGCTGAGCCGTCCGCCTTCTCAGCTGCAGCCTCGGGACAAGGCGTCCCAGGAGTCCTGTGCTTTTGCACAGCACTTCGTAAACTTCTGATTTAGAGAATTGTGTTTTTAGTGCATCTTTTTTTCTTGCAGGTTGGCAAAAATGTTGATAAGTGGCTCTGGATGCTTGGGGCTCATAGAGTGATGTCTCGAGGGGAAGGCGACTGTGATGTGGTTAAAAGCAAACATGGCAGCATTGAAGCTGACTTCAGAGCTTGGAAGACCAAATTCATCTCCCGGCTACAGGTGCTTTGTAAGGGAGAGAAAAAATCCTGTGGTGGCAACTGCAAGAAAGGCAAATGTAAATCTAATCAGCATGGCTCGGAGGCATTGGAGCCAGGGTCCCCCGCTCAGGAAGGACAGCGTCACAGAGACACTGAGGTGTGTCCCGTGAGTCCATGTCTCGAGGTCTTCCTCCTGTGTTTGGAGACACTGAACTTTATTTTACCTCTGCCTTGAGAAACTTTCATTGGCTTTTGGCTAGAAGGTGTATTTTAGAGTGAAAGTGGCCTTAGAAATTAAGTCTTGTTGTGCTGAATGTGTTGTTGTATCTCCTTTAGTCATTTCATCTTAGATTTTTACCACAGTTTGCAGGTTAGGAAATGAGGCCCAGAGAAGTTAAATTTTATCTACAAAACACGTATTCTTCCTGATATTCCTTATATAATGGTTCTGTTAATGGCTTCACTCAAAAGTGATTGCAAACCATCATCCTAGATGCATCTCTTTCATTCCTCACATTGTAAGCATTTCTCTCCCTTCAGATACCCCATTTCCTTTGGCGGTCAAGTCATCAGCCACATCTGTGGTTACCTCTGAAATTTCATACTGCTGTGACCTGAATGTTGGTTTCTTTCTGTTGCTCCTGCTTTTAAATTCTTCTGATCCCATAGCTTTTTCTTTGGGTAGTGGAAACTGCTTACTTCCCTTTGTCCTTACCAAGGTTCACATATACTCAGTCTTTTATAAACATCTTAATTACATCCCACTTCCTCCTCTAGCTCTATTGGCTAAGCACTGAGCCAGGTGAATCCTGCTCTCTGCCTTTTCTGTTGCTACCTGCTTGCTGTTTTATATGTTAAGTGTATACATGCTTAACATTGTTCTAGCTTCTTGATGGATTTATGCTTTTATCAGTATATGCCAATATAGTATCTTAATGACTTCAAGAAGCATAAGAATGCTTGATTCCTTCTGTTTCCTTATTCTTGCATTTAATTCCTCCATAAGTCTGGTTGACTTTTTGTTTAAAACAGGGTCAGGAAACTTTTTGTAGAGGGCCAGCTAGTAAATATTTTTAGCTTTGTGATCTATATGGTTTCTGTTGCAACTATCTGCCAATGTACCAAGAGAGTAGCCACATACAATGTGTAATTGATGGGCGCCTTCAGATTTGGCCTGTGGCTGGGAGTATTAGGCTCGTGGGCATCTTTCGTGGACCACTCACCTAAAATATCTCCAATTCATCCACTGTCTGAGTGTTTGCTACTTGGGGCAATGTATTTCTGAAACTTTGATGTTCTAGGAGGAGGAGCCCTCTGAGAGTACCAGTGAGGAAGAATCTGGTACTGAAGACCACCCGAGTCTAAATTCTGTTGTTGATGTTGAGGACCTCGGCAAGATTATGAATCATGTGAAGAAAGAAAAGGTACTGTACTTCTGGGAAATAATAAACTTGGGTCCTGCAGTTGGCCAACATCAGCATTCTGCGTTGAATTTTAATTACAGTTTTTATTTCTTTGCCTCCCACCTAGCAAATTTTATACTTTTTTGCTATTTTTACCTGATTGTGAATATCTACCCTCTCAGTCTTGTGAAAATGAGTTTGAAATAAGATAGGCAGAAGATTTTAGGGCATGAATCAAGAGAAAAGGTAGGTCATTGGAAGGACTTTATTTAGTGCTGTGACCAGAGATGTCAGGGGTGTATAGCGTGTTAAGGTTGATTAACGTTGAGATTGTAGTGGAATGTCAAGTTGCTTCCCTGGTATACAGACTGTGTGGTATCAGGACTAGGCAGGACACTTTGGCCTAGAGGTGTTGAGATCTGTGGGTATCGGCTCTCAGAATCTAGGAAATGTCAGTCTGGGCATTGCTGTGCTTTTAATGTATATTCATTGTTTCAGTGACTAGGTAAATGTGGGAATGCACAGTATAGTAAGATTTTATGTAGATCCCCATGATTTAACATTGAAACTACATAATGCATATAATAGTATAAAAATATAAAGTCTAAAGTATGTGTGAATTTTGGAAAATGAGAATTTCTTAAACTAAAAATTTATCAGGTGCTTAAAGTGCTTGATAAGAAACAAAGAAAACAATGGAAAAATTTGAAACAAAGAAATTGTTGGAAACTGAGAAAACCATGGAAAATTAAAAAAAAATCAGTGACAATTATTCAAGCTGAAATGAAGATATCTGGTAAAGCAGGACTTGGTAAGGTAAAAAGACATTAGCTTTTTTGTTTTTAAGCAATCACCAATGATAACAGTCATGTAAAAGATCAAGAATCTAACAGGTACATAAAAATACTCCACATCATTACTCATCCAGGAAAGGGAAATGAAAACAACATATCATTTCACACTTGTTAGAACGGCTGTTATCCAAAAGTCCTGAAATAACAAGTGTGAGAAAAGTAGAACCCTTGGGCACTGTTGTTGAGAATATAAATTGGTTCAGCCACGTATGGAAAACAGTGTGGAAGTTTGTCATAACATGAAACATCCTACCTCTGGATATTTATCCAAATAAAATGAAAACATTAATTCAAAAAGATATATGTACCCCCATACATGGCGGTATTAATTGCAAGACATGCAGACACCTGTCTGTCCAAGGAAGATGGGTATAGAAGTCATGGCTTGCACACACACACACGCACACACATATTCTTCAGCTTGAGAAGGAAGAGAGTTTTGCCATTTGCGATAACATAGAGGGCCTTGAGGACATTGTAAGTGAACTGAGAGAGAAAGGCACCATCGTGTTATCTAACTGAAGTGTGGAGTCTAAAAACAGATCACTCTCGTAGTTACATAGACCATATTGTTAGATGCCAGAGATAAAGGGTAGGGGAAGTAGGCAAAATGGGTTAGAGGGGATCAAAATGTACAAACTTCCAGTTATAAAGAAGTCATAGGTCTTTGTACATTAGTACATACAGCATGGTGACTGAAGTTAATATAGTATTGCATTTCTGAAAGTTGCTAAGATACTATATCATAAAAGTTCTTGTCGCAAGAACTTTTTATGTAATGTCAGTTATACATCAAGAAACTAAAGTACATAGGAATAAATTTTAAGAGAAATGTCTTAAATCTATATGAGGAAAACTAAAACATTTCTGAAAGACACAAATAAGCTGAACAACTGAAAAGAGTTAGGGTGACATATTGTAAAGATTCATTCTTTTCAGGTAATAACAGAAATTTGATGCAGTCCCATTGAAAATATCAGTAAGGGTGTGTGTATATTTTCTGGAGCTATCCTGATTGGTTCATGGGGAAAAGTAAACATGCAAAAATAGTTGAGCACACCTTGGCATAAGTAATGAGAAAGATTAACCCTACTAGATACTGAAACACGCTAATTGGGGCAGGTTCCCGGCAACACTATAGTGTATCTCTCTACTTAAAACTGTGGTACTGGCTCCTGATAAGACAGATGAATTAATGCATAATAATAAAACTCCAGGAATAGTCCTGGAACATGTGGTAGTTTCTTATATGAGGAAAGTGGCATGGGATAAGATCTGGGGGTGCAGTAGTGGGAAAGAAACCAGCATTTCTGTACCCTCTTTTTTGTGGAATTTAGCCACATTTTACTTCCTACATATTCATACAGTGTGTTTAGCAGTTAGGAAGCGCTACTGAACTTTAGTAACCAGAAGTTTTATTGGAACTTATTATGCAGGCAAGATTGATTAAGTCAGGGCCCTCCCTTGTGCACATTAGGTTAAAGCACAGTACTTCATTATGAAGCTCTCTGAAGCCACTGCAGCTCGAGCTTGATTCCTGGCTAGGGGGGTAACCCACATAGTGTGGTAGACCTCTCCTGACCCACCTGCTACTCCCCACCTGCAGCAGTGTATTTCAGTTAATCTGCCTATTCTGCTCCCCACTCTGTCTCTGGTGAATCCTCTTAACCCTACACTTCTGGCCAGGACCCAAGCTCTTGCATAAATAAATAAATCTTTAAAAAAATTGATTAAGTCATTGGCCATATGATTGAATTCATTCTTCAATCTCTCATTCCCTTCTCTGGAGATCTCAGTGGTTGATTGTCTTTCTGGTGACCAACCCCCATCCTGAATCTATCTTGAGGTCCACCATGAGTCACCTCATAAGCATTACAAAGATGCTGCTATCACTTAGGAAATGCCAAGGTTTTTTTAAGTTCTGTGCCAGGAACTGGGGACAAAAGCCAGATATATTCTCTATTATGCCATGGGCCTGGAAACAAATATAGTAAGTACTTAATCTTATTTTTCTAAATATCATTCTCCACTGAAAGGAACTAGGGCTCCTTGGAGAAATTGCTGATTCCTGTAATTGCCTTCTACTTTCTGACTTATTTCAGAAATAATTATAATGACAATTACCTCAAGATCCATCCATATTCTCCCAAGAGTCACTTTCATCTTCTTTAGTAGCAGAATAGTATTCCATTGATCTCTCTCAGTTTTTATCCAGTTATCTGTTGATGGAGATTTAAGTTGATTCCATGTCTTGTCTATTGTGTATACTGCTTGTTACTTGTGGAATATTAACAGGAAAACAAACTGGCAAAACATAACAAAATAACTCCAGATTCTGTGAAAAGTATGGTGGTTGCCAGAGGGGAAGGGAGGAAGAAAGAGGGGACAGAAGAGGTATTTTGATGTGTGTTGGCACTGGGGTTTTGTTGGGCAGTGAAATGAAGTATTGTACATGTGGAGGGGGGAGCTTGTACTCCCCAGATCATATAATTCTGTAAGCAAATGGCAAACCAATAACATTTGATTAAAAAATAAAAAGAAATGGCTGATTGCATGGGTGGGAGACAGAATAGCAGATGAGCCTATTAAATCTTGTTGAATAAGTAGGTTCTTAAAACTGATGGAGACTTCCCAAAAGGACATAAGAACCACTTTGAAGAGTCTTCAATGGGTCACATTTTGTCATGCACAGCATGGTGACTGTAGTTATACCATATTGCATGTTTCAAAGTTGCTAAGACAATAAATTTTGAAAATTTTCATCATAAAAAAAGTTTATTTTTAAAGATTTACTTATTTGTGCATACAGAACTGGGGTACAGGCCAGAGGTACAGGGGCAGTGAGAGGATTCACCAGAGATGGAGTGGGGAGCAGAACAGGCAGATTGATGAAATGCATTGTTGAGGGGAGCAGTGGGCTAGACAGGAGAGGTCTGCTGTGCCATGTGGGTCACCTTCTTGGCCAGGGATTGAACTTATGGTCAAGCGCCTGTGGCTAGCTTCTTAGGGCTGCGCTTTAACCTGTTTTGCACCAGGGAGGGCAAAACAGAAAATTTTTTTAAACTGTGTAATGAATGTTAACTAGGCTTTTTGTGGTGACCACTTTGCTATACATACAGAAATACACCTGAGCTAATAATACTACTATGTGTGAATTTTATACCAGTAAAAAAAAGTCTGGAACAATTTGAGCATGAAGAATGAAGTGTTATATAATGAACATAATGGGTTATATTACATCAAATAAGGGAAGGAATAGTATAAAGTCTTCACAGAAGCTTTCAACTAATACATATAAATGACATCATTGAATTAGAAAATTACCTGTGTGCAGTTTTTACTATAATAATTAATATAAATGAGGATTGGATACAATAGCTTCAGATACTGAGTCTCAAAATAGCATCCTAGTGACCAAACCACTTAGACATACCAAAAATGAATGTCAGTGGGGAAAAATTATCCCACAAATTATTTACTCAATACAAAGTGAAAAATGTCCCTTTGCAAATGGAGCTATTAGATGATTCCCAGCTGTTCCAAACAATCAAGTAATTAGTATTAAAAGTTTGAGTCACATGTGCTTCCTGACATGATGTGTGGCAAGATGTATACATCTATGTAGTTTTACATGAAAAATGTTTAACCTGTATTTAACTGTAGAGAAACAATTAGAAAAATCCAGAAAATGGCACAGTCTATTAGACATCTGGCTAGGCTTTTTAGAGTCATCATCATAAAAAAGAAAATGTAGACTTAAAACTGAGCTAGCATTGAAAAGACTAATGAAGTATAAAGCTCAAAATTACAATATCCAAAATTGTTTTCTCAACTTAAAGTTAGTTTTTTTGCAGTATTGGGTTACTTTTTACTAATTCCTCCTCCTCCATGTGTGGATGTTGTCTTCTTCATTTTAGTAGCTTATATTTTAGAAGCCCTGGCATTGGAGCTGTTTAGAATGACAAATGTGTGGGATAGATTCAGGTCTGTGCTAATCAGTTTATAACCTGGTAATCTCTTCGCATACACTCTCTCTCTCATACACACACACACACACACACACACACTCTCACTCCCTCACACCCATATATACCACACATATCAATTATATGTACATATAATAAATCTATGTACACATATGTGTAAGTATATGTAATTCTTTACGATGATTTTTAAGGTATGTCATATGACTCTTTGCTATACATATATATATATATATATATACACACACACACACACACACACACATTGTGAATAATTACCACAATCAAGTTAATTGACACTTCCATCACTATTGAGTTACCATTTGTGTGTGTGTGTGTGTGTGTGTTGACAACACTCAAGATCTAATCTCAGCAAATTTCATATATGTGTAAGAGTTTGGAATAATTTGCGGGTGCGTTTTTTTTCTTTGCTTTTCAGTTTATGTCCACTAGAGGGCACTGAGAAAAAGCACTGACAAAAATTTCAAACATCCACATAAATAATTTTTTGAAATGAAATGATTTTGTACTTAGTGAACTTTAGTAAGTAGCTGGTTTATGATATTTCAAGTTTTTAATAAAAATTTTCTCAAACTCAACAGATCTGAGGGAAAATATATTTTTTACTATCTCAGTATAAGATGAAAAACTACCAGTTTTTGTTTTTCATTTGTGTTTGGTTACAATTGAACATATTCATAGTTTCTGAATATGTCTTTTACTTTCATTCCATTTTGTATTGGGCATAATATACTAACCTAGGAGACACATTTATTACTGCTTGGCTCTCCATTTTTTTTTTAAGGTTTATTTACTTTTGTATAGAAGAACTGTTCATCCACTTAAAGCCTTGATAACAGTGAACTCTGACCGCATAAGGTATCCCGACTAAAACACCTCTGTGGTGGTCTTCTACCTCCCTTCTGCTCCCTTTTGGCAGCAAGGCATAAATAAGGCAGTAACATGGCCGAAAGCAGAAAAGAATTTGAATGGGGGAGTATTGAGGAAGAGAGCAAAGTTTTGAATTGTTGGAAATTTGGGGGGCAGATGGAGATGCAGAAGGGTTGAGGTTCTGGGAAGCATGGCAGGTTTGGGACACACTGATCAGTTTTGTTTGTGTAGCCTTGAATAGGGGTGGGGAAAGAAGGGAGGGTGGGATGCTGGAGGCCTTTTTATGTTCTGTGCAGGGAAATGAGCGTGAGCCTAAAGGCTGTGGAAAGCATTGTGATTTGACTGAATAGCTTGAGTGGGCTAGGGATGTGGAGAGAGGACAGTTCCACTGTAGGGTCAGAGTATTAGGAGAAATCAGATGTGTGCTTTAGATTTTCTTACTCAGCCCTCACAATGTCATACAGTTATCACTCCACTTTGTCATTTCCCAGGGTGGGAAGTGAACCTTAGCCAGATAAAGCAGTTTTTCCAAAGTCAGATGACTGCTGGTAAGTGGACTCAAATGTAGACTCCATCTCTTAGTTTTACTCCCTGTGACTGCTTCCAGGGGAAAAGTGCTTCCCAGAGAGGAAGCTGAAGAGTTTGGGTAAAGGACAGGGAGTTAGGAAGAACCTGTAATTCTTCAGTTGTTTGTTTCTCTGATGTGGTGACTTGTAAATGTAAAAGCACATTGCTAATACTTCCCCTAGCATGTTCTGGTTAAGCACAAGTACAATTTTATCAGTATCATTAGTTTTAGAAGTAAATGACAAATGCTTTGTAGTTAGTCACCAGAGAAACATTTCATTTTTTTTTTAATACTTATTTATTTGTGCATACAGAACTGGAGTACATGCCAGAGGTGCAGGGGCAGTGAGAGGATTCACCAGAGACAGAGTGGGAAACAAAACAGGCAGATCGTCAAAGTACACTGCCTAGGGGAGCAGTGGGTGTGGCAGGAGAGGTCTGCAGTGCCATGTGGGTCACCTCTGGGGTGGGGATCGAACACATGCTGAAGTGCCTTTAGCTTCTTAGAACTGTGCTTTTACCCGCTGTGCCACCAGGGAGAGCCCATGAAACATTTCTTTTTACCAGCTATTTGAATACAAAAGGATCATAGTATATCTCTTCTGATTACAAAGCTGCGTAATACTGCATGGAAGCTAGTTTCTTCTTTGATAATTATTTGTAAGGCATTAGTATTTAATTTACCCAAAACTAAAAGGGGATATCCCTTCAGCCCTAAGACACTGCCTTTAAGCTAATCTGATTCATACATGGCCTGTATAGCTAGAACATTGAATAGTGAATTCTGAAATTATTTCCTTAAGCCATACTATCCAAAATAGAATCATTGGGTCAAATGAAAACCATTTGAAAGCTTTTGACATACCTGGTCAAACTACATTTCAGAAAGTTGAAAAAAGATCCTTCATCCAATACATTGAGTCTTGTTTAAAATCGGTCATTTTAAAAGTTAGTTATGACGAGTGAGTGGTATATTGGGGAATGTGTGTGTATATTCCTTTAGAAACCTGAGAAGGTCGTAGCAGAAGGACTTTAGTTATGCTTGAAGAGTTCTTAATATTGAAAACTCAGATAGTGAATATTGAAAGCTCAACAGCCACGTCTGGAATCAGTTACTGAAACAAGTGAGATCTGCTTTTCTGGGGCAAGAAATAGCTGGCTGCTAGTTTTGGGTCATTCATTAATTAGGCCAGTATTTACTGGGGTGCGCTGGGACCTAGGCAGTCTGACTACAGAAAAATGACCTCTAGAGAACCTGAAGGTATCTGTGTGAAAAGATAAGGGTTTAAGTCATCTGATGATAAATGAGTATCAATGGGACAAACAGCTTTAAACAATCAGGAAGATTATTTCCCTGAAGAGATAAGTGGTTTGATAATGAAAAGCCTGGTTGTTGGGAAATACCTGTTTTGTCAGTTATTCTGCTGGTGACATTTTATCTTAAAATCTTTGAGCACCTCACTTTTTGGCCTGATTTTTATCCTAAGTAAAATTGCGGTGATATTATGGTTTCTGGGATATTGGTGTGAAATGAATTAGGTAATTACACGTATATTTTTATGGAAAATTAGCACATTTTGCTTTTATTATTACATAGGGTTCACATAGTCCCATTTATAAAGAAGTTATCAATTATTTATAGTCATTTTAGAAGTACATAAGGAATTTATTTTTTGTGTGGTTTTTATTTAACCATTTATTGCATTTTTTAAAAAAAATTCCTTTTTTTCCTTGTTTTTCCTTTTTTTTTTTGTGCATTTTTCCGTCTCAGTTGTAATTCCCATGGACGTCCCATCACCAGTTCACCCATGTGCCATCACCATAGTCCAGTGCATTCTTCCCAGCCCAGTTCTGATCCCATTGGAATTTATTTATAATCAGCTTTCCTTTTTCCTTGTTATTGGGGGAACCCATTGAGAGAAGGTGACTATTTGTCACCTAAGAGCTGTACCAGACCAGTCTGAGGTACTTCATCCCTTTACCTTCAGAATGTGTGGCATAGTGACCCAGAAACTGCCCTAAGGGTACAGTCATTTTTTTTTCTGTTTTATTTATTTATGCATATAGAACTGGGTTCTAGGCAAGTGGTTTGGGGTGACAGGATTCACCAGAGACATTGGGGAGCAGTACAGGCAGGTATACTGAAATACACTGCTGACAGAGCATCAGGTAAGACAGGAGAGGTCTGCTGCAACATATGGGTCACCCCCCTAGCCAGGGATCAAACTCAGGCTGCAGTGACTGGTGATAGCTTCATAGTTCTGCGCTTTAACCCCTTATGCTACCAGGGAGGGCCCTGATAGTACAGTACAGTGTTAACAGAGAATGTGAATGAGGCTCTCTGAAACATGCATGTCACTGGCCTCAGTTTTGGTAGGCAGGTATGGAGAATTACTATTTTCCTGTTGCCTTATAAGTTTCCCTGCTCTTTAAAATTGTCACCTAGGAATCTGGGGTGGTTTGTGACTTTTCCTTATTCTCTCCTTGCTCTCTGCTTTTGAGCCTGGCTTTGGGTTACACCTGGGGAGCTCCCAAGGATGCAGCCCAATACTTGTGGGGAAGCAACAGCTCAGAGAGGACTCCAGTTTTCTTTTGTGGCAAGTGTGAGGGGGCTCGCTATTGAAAAGGGCTGAAAGTAGAAATTGGAGTTGGGGAGATTGTTTACCCTTTAGTAGAAACCAAGGCTGTGGGCAAAAGCAGTGGCATTGTAGAGAACTGCTCCGTTGGGGGTTAAATCTTCAGAAGTTGGTTCCTCATTTGTCAAGTGGGATACAGGGCAGGGAGGACTGCAGGTTGACCGATTTCTGGAATCTTCCTTTATTTCTGCTTTGACTATGTAACAGCTATAAAAAACCAAACAAACAACTTTAGTCCTATGTCGTGGTTACATTGTCATGTTCTGGGTATAAACAATGTCTGCACCTAGGAGATTAGAATTAGAATTTGAATGGTGCTTTATACTTCCTTGGGGAGTGTTATGAACCATTGTATTTCTTTACAGAAATGAAGTTACTGCGGCATATGGAAATAGGTCTTGAAGACTAACAGCTTTAGAAGGAAAGAATGATAAATGTTGTTTGTCCTGAATGCTCAAGACTTTTAATCATAACCTCTGATTTCTTTCCATATAAATTTTGTGTCTAAATGATTGAATCTGTAGCTACACTCCCATTTTATAATAGGTAATTTCTCTAGCGATGGAACATGGATGGTGTTCCAGGGCCATTCTTTAAGAGTATTTATTTCACATGGATCAGAAATTTTTGTTTCTCAAGAAGGTGACTATGGGACTCTGAGCGTAGCACTCAGAGGCCACTGTTACGTCTCTGGATCAGATTTTGGATTTATGTGTCCTTTGGGGTCAGCAAATAAATTGGTGATTCCTTGTGATAACAGGCATTTGAGGGCAAATACAGCTTGTCTCTTGTCAATTCTTGCATGATTAGAAGGGAATTATAGTAACTTGCTCTGGAATTAATTCAGAGACAGTTAAATGCTCTCAAGGTCAAGGTTCGTTCATTTTGCCCATTCAAACTCACATCTGTGCTTACAAGTCTGAAAATCTTAAAAAAAAAAAA
>NW_004567125.1:5998748-6003790 GCF_000260355.1 Condylura cristata | reverse complement strand
CAGGAGAGGTCTGCTGTGCCACGTGGATCCCCTCCGGGGCAGGGATCTAACTCTCAGTGGAGCGGCCACGGCCATCTTTGCCGTGGTGTGCTTTCACCCGCGGCACCACCAGGGAGGGCCCTAAGCTGATTGTTTTTATACTAGATAAGAATTAAGTGATTGATGTTTATAATTTTTTCCATTCCGCCTAGAAATGTGTAGCCGAAAGCTCTATTAACAGAAACAAAATTGTTTATTAACTTAGTGTTTTGAATTTATTTAATAGTTTAGAATGTTGACTTAAGTACAGATAGAACTTGGTGAGGGTTTGCATTTCTCATTTGGTATTTTTGACTTTTGAGTGTGATTTTTCACTGATTTCCTATTTCAGAGCAAGTCCCTAAGGTGACAGAAAAGATAGAGAAGTTAATTCTGAATTGAACTGGTTTATCTTTCTCTGATTTTCTAAACTTAATTTTTAATTTTAAATTTTGTGTAGTCAGTTTGATGGAGAACTTGAGCATTCACAAAAGTAGGCAGATTGATATAGCAAATCCCATGACCTGTTAGCCAGCTTCAGACTGGACCATCTTCCCTCTGTTTTAGTTTGACAAAGACCTTAAAAGTCATGTCATCTGTGAAGTGTTTTCACTTTTAGGTGGAAAAGGTATTGTGAATCTACTCACTGCTTCATGGGGGCTGTACATTTAAAATGGACAGTTACTGAGAGCATCTGGAATTTGGTTTGAAACCTTTTAGGAATTTCTGCAACTTTTAGTGAAATCGGATGAGCACTTCCTCTAAAGTGTGACACAGAGACTGTGTTATCTTGGCATTATTAATTAGTTCTGTGCTGTTTCCCCCCCAAAAAAAATAATTGAGGTAACTTAAATATATATATATATATTTATTCAGAGACAGTTAAATGCTGTTATATATATATGAAAGTATTCACACACCCAGACCCACACACACATATATGTAAGATATATAAAAAGAGGAAGAAGTCACGGTAAAGGGTAAATGAGGCTCATCTTGTAATATGGAGAATACAAGACAAGCATGATACATGATTTACACAGTGATTGAAGGTGGGCTGCTGACTTTTCTACTGATCAAAATCAGAAGGGAACAACCAGTTTGAAATTATCTTTAAGGTTTCTGCAGAAAAATTTTCCCTCTGGAATCTTTTGAAAGGAGCCTTTGGCGCAACTGGTGGAAGTGTTGGGGGATAACTTGGTCTCTGAGCAAATGACTGCTTGAGTAACTCAGGGCACTTTTTAGCTTTGTTTTTGGGGTTTGTAGATGTAATGATCAGCAGTTACCATAATTTATTGAACTCCTGTTAAGTTTAAGTTATTGGGCCAGGTGATTTTATTTCATTTAACCTTCAACACATTTCTACTCCAAATTGAAATTCATAGAAATAATTTGATAGGCAGCTGTCTCTATTAAGATTGCTAAAAATCTTCATTGTCTAGATAAGTGGATTGTTGACTTATGTTTTGTTGTTGGATTTTATGTTTGAGTATGTAGTTACTTTTTTTTTTAAAGATTTATTTATTTGTACATACAGAACTGGGGTACAGGCCAGAGGCTTTTGTACATACAGAACTGGGGTACAGGCCAGAGGCTCAGGGGTGGTGAGAGGCTTCACCAGAGACAGAGTGGGGAGCAGAACAGGCAGATTGAAGGGGGATCTAACTCATGCGGAAGTGGCTTTAGCTTCTTCTTAGTGCAGTGCTTTAACCCGCTGCACCACCAGGGAGGGCCCTAGTTACTTTTTTGGAGGAGAAAAAAAGCCTCCCCTTGCTGTGTCTCTAGATCGTTGCCTGACTGGAAATGTGATCTTTTTGGAGACAAGAGTGTTGTGGGCCATGGTTCATTGTGAACACTTTTACCCATGCTATGTGTTTGTGCTTGCTGTACTGTTAAAGTCACTGCACAGTGCCAATTCTGGATTTTATTTTTTTATTTTAATACAGAGAGAAACAGAGCAACAGGAAGAGAAAACTAGTTTGTTTAGGAATTCAGTGAAGAAAGAAGCCAGTGAAAGAAGAGCTATGATAACTCCCGCTCTCCGAGAGGCCCTCACTAAACAAGGTGAAAATCCTTAAGAATTGTTACAATACTATAGTCTTGAACATTTTAACTTAATACTTGAAAGCGGGGGCATTTAAACCAGATTGCCACGAGGAAGGAGGATAATCAAGCCCCTCTTTAGTTAGCTGTGCTGCTGTGTTACTGTGGCAGCTGGGGCTGTCTTTTTTCCTACGGATCCTTTTGTAAGTTGGCTGCAGATCTGATTGGTTTATTGATGTTCCCATCAGCATGGCTCAGGTATGCAGGTAGAAGATACTGTCATTGGCTTCTCCAAATCACTATTTAGGGGACATTTTTATGAAATGCAGAAAAAAAACTCACACGATGTTAGGTTGGGCTAGTTAGAACTGTCATATTAGAAGCAGATAGGGATTTTTTTGTGGCCATACCTTACCAAGGAGGCTGTAATGTGCATATTCATACTAACATGAATGATTGAATGAATAACAACATAACATGAATGAATGAATGCAGTATAAATTTACTGCAGAAAAGGAGTAATGAGTTGGGAGTTAGTAGGCTGATGTCTTTTCCTCGTTCCTTTTCCTGTGTTTACTGAGGGACCTTTTAAAGTTAGAGTTCTGGCAATGCAAATTAACATAGGGTATAGTATTGTCTTTAAGGAAATTTTAACCTGCTAGAAGAGACAGGAAACTATAGATTTCATATATATATATATATATATATATATATATATATATATATATATATGTAAGTTGTTTTCAAATAAATTTGTTTTCACAGACACAAAATACATATAAAAGTCTGCTTTTTAGGGTGTTTAGAATAAATTATTTTTAGGCTAGCTTAAAATCTTTAAACTTGCTGTATGTTTTCTATTTGTCTCAATTTGCTTTTTTACTTCCTTTTCCCTGTTTTTTTTTGCCGTTTAGATTTTTAAATGATTCTTTTTTATATCTATTGTTGCCTTGTTAACTGTAGCTCTGTCATGTTATTTCATTGCTGGCTTGAGGTTCTGTGCTATACCTGTCTTGTATTACAGTGTATCTTTGAATGGTCTAATACTGCTTCATGTTGTCCATAAAATATTTAAATAATTAAGAGCAGTCATATATTGGCTCATTTTGTTACCACTTCTGGTGCTTTTTATTCCTTTTGTAGATCTCTCTTACCTCTTTTCGTTCTGCTGGAAGGATTTCTTTTAATATTTCTTATAGTATGGCTTTGTGGTGATGAATTATTTTAACATTTACATACTGAGAAAAACTTTCTTTTGCCTTCACTTTTTTGAAGACTATTTTTTGATAGATACAGTAATGTAGATTGACCAGTTTTTCCTTTCAGTGCTTTAAAGGTTTTGCTCCACTGTCACATTGTTTCTGATGAGACCTCTCTGTAATCATCTTTGTTCCTTTGAATGTAATGTTTTTCATCCCCAATTACTTTTTTTTTTTTTAAAGATTTATTTGTTTAGGATGTAGGCCAGAGGTGGGGTTGGGGGAGGTTGAGAGGATTCACCAGAAACAGAGTAGGTAGCAGAACAGGCCATCTACTGAAGTACACTGCAGAGGGAAGAGTGGGCAAGACGGAGGTGAGCAGCCCGTCAGCAGTGCTATGTCTTTAACCCCTGTGCCACCAGGGAGGGCCCGCCCAGCCGTGTTTTAAGATTTTTTACTTTATTGCTGATTTTGAGTACTTTAACTATGTGTCTTGATGTGGTTTTCATTACGTTTCTTTTCCTTGGGATTTACTGAGCTTCTTAATTCTGTACATTTGTGTTTTTATCATCTTTGGACAATTTTGGCCATGATTCCTTCAAATATCTTTCTCACCCCTTTCTTCCTTTCTTTGGCATTCCAAGTCTACTTGCAATATGCCATTTAACATTGACCTACAACTGACTGATACTTTCTAAAAATTCTTTCCTGTCTTCACTTTTGGGTAATTTCTCTTGTTGTGTTCAAGTTTAATTAGTAATCTTTACTCTCCACTGCTTAATGCTCCATCAGTTTTACCCAGTGTTTGTTCCAGCTTTGACCTTTGACATCTTTTTCTCTAGAAGTTCAGTTTGGGTATTTTTATATCTTTCACATATTAACCTTTTGAGCCAGTGGAATGTAATTCAACTGTGTTAATGTCCCTTTTGCTAACATTTATATTATTGTTAGGTCAATTTTAGTTGCTGGATTATTTTCTTTATTTCTGGTTGTGTTTTCTTATCTATTTGCAAGGTTAGTAGTCTTTGATTATATGCCAGAGCTAATTTTACCTTAATGGGTACTAAAAGTTTTTGTATTCTTATAAACATTCTTGAGAAACTTTGTTCTTGGATGAAACAGAATCCCTGAATCTTGATTTTATGAATTGTTAGGTGAGGCCAGAATTGGCTCAGTATATGGGTAATTATTCCCGACTGTAGAGGCGAGACATTGCTGTGGACTCTGCCCAGAGCCCTGTGAATCTTGAGGTTTTGGTAGGAACAGGTCTAATTTTCAGCCTGCTATGAGTGCCAGACATGCCTCTCATCTGTTCAGATGGTTCTTTCCCATCTAAGATACACACTAAGCAGCTCTTAGGCAACTGCATGATGGGATGACTGCAGATTCTTGAGTTCAGTTTCTGTGTAGTTGCTCTCTTTCACGTAATGAATCTGCAAACTATAGACACATAATCTCCCCTGCCTCTTGCTTCCTTGTTTACGACTCAGGGAGATACTGACTTTGCCTCTTCCTTGCTGCACATCCTGGAAACTTATAAGGCAGGGAGCTGGACAAATGGTAGGGTTCACTTTGTTTTCCCATCTCTGGTATCACCTTCATTCATTGCATGATGTTTAGGAAACTGCTGCTACAGACCTCTCCATCCTGTTACTGTGCAGTTTTTTCATACCTACCTAAGTACCTCTCTCTCTCTCTCTATATATATATATACACACATATATTTTAAAGATTTATTTATTTGTGCATACAGAACTGGGGTACAGGCCAGAGGCTCAGGGG
>NW_004567125.1:5933743-5998414 GCF_000260355.1 Condylura cristata | reverse complement strand
CGCCATGTGGTCTCCTCCGGGGCAGGCGGGATTTGAACTCATGCGGAAGTGGCTTTAGCTTCTCAGTGCAGTGCTTTAACCCGCTGCGCCACCAGGGAGGGCCATATTTTTAAGAAACCTATATATCTTGGGAGAGAAATTTATAAAGAACAAATAAATGTAAGAGTGTGATTCTGTCACAGTGGTATGAAGGGCAAGTAAGGTAGGAATCCAGAAGAACTAGAGTTTCCTCTAGATATCTTTTAAATGCTTATTCTGCACCTGAGGTGAGCTATGCAGTTGGACTCAGTTCCATCTTAAGTAGGTAAGTAGAGATTTGTTTATGTATATGCAAAGTGTTTACATAAATATGGAGAAGGATAAAAGACAAAACCTGTAAGGTTGTCATGAGCCTTTAATCCAAGTTGACATTATTCTACTAATCATTCCATTGTGAATATTGATGCTTAACCAGCCACAGATCCACTTATGCCATCATTCTGACAGTGTTTCTTTATTTGCCTCATTTGACTGCAAGTCAAGTGTATTTTTTTTGTGTGTGTGCTAGAAACTTAGGATATTTGTGGCTTATTACTTGAAACCTCATGAGAAATTTTATTAAATACTTTAGAAATCAGGATGTCCTCCTTGTGATTACTTTGGCCTGGTTTTTCCATGCTTTGCATGTCTTATGTGGCTCAAAAACTTTAAATGATAGGTTATGGAATGGTGCTGAGAATTCATGTTAGGAATTTTTTAGATTCTGGAATTTGACTTTTCCACTTTTTTTGGGCACTATTTATTTCAATTTCCTCTTGTACATCTGGTTTTTCATCTTTTTTCGGAGATTACTGGATGGTAATTCCCCAGCCATTAGTTTGAAATCTATTATTTTCTTTTGCTTTATGACCTAGCAGATGATTCATTTTATAAATGTTCTGTGGGTTCTTGAGAGGTACTCGAATTCTACAGTTACTGAATGTAGTGCTCTATGTGTATTTTTTTTAAAGATTTATTTATACATAGAAGAAGTGGGGTACAGGTCAGAGGTGCAGGGCGAGAGAGGATTCACCAGAGACAGAGTGGGGAGCAGAACAGGCAGATGTATTGAAATATACTGCTAGGGGAGCAGTGGGTGAGACAGGAAAGGTCCGCTGCACCATGTGGGTCACCTCCCTGGCTGGGGATAGAATTTGTTCTGCAGTGGCTGCAGATAGCTTCATAGGGCTGCACTTTAAGCCCTTGTGCCAACAGGGAGGCCCCTCTGTGTGTATTCTTGATTACGTTTATTATGTTGCTCAGATCTCAGAGCTCTATTGAGTTTTGGTTCTTGAAATCTGTTAGCTAAATTTCTGCCTACTATTAGTCTACAGTTTCTTTATGTATTTTGAGTCTGTGGTTATAAATGCATGTACCTTTGAAATTTTTGGTTCTTCCTAGAGAAGCAAGCTTGTAATGCTCCACTGAGTTATTGCCTACTGTTATTTAATAAGCAAAGAAAAATGACTGCTACAAGTTTATATTCACCTTTTGGTATAAGGTTTTGAGTCAATTAAAATTTGATTCCCTACTTTTCCTTTCAGGTTATCAGTTGATTGGGAGCCACTCAGGGGTGAAGCTTTGCAGGTGGACAAAGGTATTTATTATCTGCTCACAAGTTAATTCTTTTTGTAAAATTTTGTGTGGTTCTTATTTGCAATCAATAAGTTGTACCATTTAAGGATATAATTTACATGTAATAAAATATAGTGACATTGAGTGAAATTTGTTCAATGCAATGTCAGCAGTTTTTCATGGATGTAAAAAACCTTTTCCACCACTCAAATTAAAATATAAACTAGTTTTTTTGGCTCTCCCTGGTGGCACAGTGGGTTAAAGCACAGCACTGAGAAGCTAAAGCCACTTCAGCATGAGTTTGATTCCCGCCCGCTCCGGAGGTGACCACATGGCGCGTCAGACCTCTCCTGGCCCGCCCGCTGCTCCCCTCAGCAGTGTACTTCGTCGATCTGCCTGTTCTGCTCCCCACTCTGTCTCTGGTGAAGCCTCTCACCGCCCCTGAGCCTCTGGCCTGTACCCCAGTTCTGTATGCACAAATAAATAAATCTTTAAAAAAAATATATATATATAAACTAGTTTCCTCATTCCAGTAAGTTGACTTCTGCCCATTTCTAATCAGCATCTTCCTCCTCCTCAGCCAGACAACAGTTATTCTAGGTGCTATCACTGCAGTTTTAGTTTGCCTGTTCTGGAATTTCTTGTGAATGGAGTCATATTATATGTTGTCTGAGTGCTTTCTTCAACTCAGCATTTTTCTAAGATTCATTTATTTTGTACTTTTTATTCTTTTGTATTGTTGAATAATAAATATTCAATAATAGGAGCATATTGGAGTTTTTAAACTGTTGATAGACATTTGGGTTATTTTAAAATTTTCATCTATTATGAATAGAACTGCTATGAACAGTTTCATGTAATGCTATTTTGGTGAACATATGTTTCAATTTCCTTTGGGTACATAACCTGGGAATGGAATTGCTATGTACAGAGTAGGTATATATTTAACTTTATAAAAAATTCCTAATCTGTTTTCAATGTGTTTGTACTATTTTATGTTTGGTATTGGCAATTTGTGAAAGTTTGGTTGCTATATTTTCTCATCATCTTGTGGTATATTTGCGAGGCTTTTGAATTTCATACTCAAGTGAGTATGAAGTAACTGTGTCATTGTGGCTTGCTGTGTATTTTGTTGATTACTGCTGATGATGAGGAATACCTTTTTGGGTGCATTTTGGCCATTCATATCATTTGCTCAAATTGGGTTTTTGACTTTATAGTGTTATTTGCAATTCTTCAATTATGTGGATATGAGTCTTTTGCCAGATTTATGTTGTGAATATTTCCTCCTAATCAGCCATTCATTTCTTTTTTTCTTTTTTCAAACATTAGCTTTTGAAGTTTTTAATTTGGATCAAGTTCAGTTTACCTGTTTCTCTTTTGTGGTTTGTGCTTTTTTTAAAATTGAAGTCACAATGGTTTATAACATTGTATAGGCTTCAAGTGTGCATTTTTACAAATCATGGCTAGTGACATGTATTTTGTATATTAAGAAAACTTTCTCAACTTCAAGGTCACAAAGATATTTTGTCTTTTCTTCTGAACTTTTCATACACACTTTCAACTTTTCTGTTTTGGTCTATGGCTCATGGTTAGTTTTTTTTTGAGTGGTCTGAGTTAAAGGTCAAGATTTGTTCCTCCTTGTTCCCCATGTGGATATTCAGATACTTTAGCATGCTTTCTTGAAAAAAGACTTCCCTTTCATTATTGTATTATTTTTAGGAACTCGTAGATCAAACCAGTCTTATTTCTGCATTCTTATTCTATCTTATCGATGTGTTTGATTGTCCTTTTGCCATTCCATGTTATTTTGATTACTGTAGCTTTATAGTAAGACTGAAGTCATGCAGTATAAATTCTTTCTTGTTCTTTGTTAATTCCAAGATTGTTTCTACACCTCTGGGTCCTTTGCATTTCCATGTGAATATTAGAATCAGCTTGTGAATTTCTTGTATATTATATCTTGTTTTTCTAGATTATGTATTTGGCATCTTTTCATCACAGAGCCAGTTATATTAACTGTATCTCTTATTTTCTGTATTGATGCTAGGCCTTTGGGACCACAGAGGAGAAACTGCCCTTCCCCAGCCGGATTCCTAAAATTATAGCTTGACCTTGATCAGACCTTTCATATGCAAACCAACCAGTCCTGATTCTGACTACCTCTTTCTCCTCATCTAACTTTCAAACACATGAAGCCATTATTTTTCCTGTTTTAAATCATCCCAGTGCCAGGTACCACACTAGAGATAGCCTGATAGGTCAAAACCCACGGAATTATTGAAACTTAACCATTTCTAAGTTGTTTACCCTGTCCTGTCTTGCCTTTCTTGGGGAAATTCCAGAAAGATTCTGGCCTAAGTTTTTCTTTCATTCTTCTCTCTGCTTCCTGATCAAACTTGATGAGTACTATATCATACCCTTCTTTTGAGAAAAACTAGGTAGTACATTCAGTGGCATTGACGTTTTCATGTTGGCACTCAAGTCAACTCCATCAATGAAGACCTCACATTATAAGACAGCATTATTAAAATAGCTTTATTGAGATAGAGCTTATATACCATACAACTCACCCATTTAAAGTACACATTTCAGTCATTTTTGTTATATTCACAGGCAGTACATCCACTATAACAATCTAATTACACAACATTTTTGTCCTTTCTTAAGAAGTCATATACTCATTAACAGTCAATTTATATTCTTTCTCCTCCTCCCTCCCACCCTAAGAAAGTATTAATTGATTCACTGTCATCATAGATTTGCCTAATCTGGACAGATACTTTGTATACATAGAATATGTGGCCTTTTGTGTCTGGTTTCTTTCACTTAGCATAGCATTTGCCAGGTTTATACATGTTGTAGCACATATTACTATTTCATGTTTTTTTTAAAAATAATAGTTTATTTTTACATCATTTAAAAAAAACATTTATGCATATATAACGGGTACAGGCTAGAGGTGCAGGGGTGGTGAGAGGATTCATCAGAGACACAGTGGGGAGCAGAACAGTCAGATTGATGAAGTACACTGCTGAGGGGAGCAGTGGGTGGGTCAAGAGAGGTCTGCCGCACCATGTGGGTCACCTCCGGGGCAGGGAATCAAACTCAGGCTGAAGCTGCGGCCAGCTTCCCAGCACTGCGCTTTAAATGGTTGTGCCACCAGGGAGGGCCCTATTTTTTTTTTTTTTTTTGATTTTACAGTTTATTTTTACATCATTTTGTACATTCTTTTTTCCATCTCAATCGTACCTATTTTTTTTTTAAAGATTTACTTATTTATTCATACAGAACTGGGGTACAGGCCAGAGATGCGGAGAGTGAGAGGATTCACCAGAGACAGAGTGGGGAGCAGAACAGGCAGATTGAGGAAGTACACTGCTGAGGGGAGCAGCGGGCGGGTCAGGAGAGGTCTGCCACTCCACGTGGATCTCATCCAGGGCAGGGATCGAACTCATGGGGGAACTCATGGGGAAGTGGCATAAGCTTCTTAGTGCTTTAACCCATTGCGCCACCAGGGAGGGTCGGAGGGCCCTATTTTTCCATCATTATGTGCATTCTTTCATCTCAGTTGTAATCCTGATGGGCTTCCCATCACGAAATCACCATGTGCTATCACCATAGTCTGGTGCATTTCCTCCCTCCTGCTGTTTTTGATCCCATTCCTCACTCCACCCCCATAAAATGTCTGGTATATAGCTGTTCATTATTATTGTTATTTTCTTACCTGGTCCTTTATACTCCTGCTATGAGTGAAACCATCCGGTATTTTTCCTTTTCATTCTGGCTTACTTCACTAAACATATTTCATGCTTTTTTTTTTTTTTATGACAAATAACACTCCATGGCTATCCCATTTCTGTTTACCCACTCATTACTTGATGGACATTTGGGTTGCTTCCTTGTTTTGGACCTTACGAATAATATCGCTCTGCATATTGTTATATCTGTAGATTCTGCATGGTCATGTTTTCATTCCTTTGATTATAACCTAGAAGTAGAATTCATATACTGTGGATTTTGGTACCAGCTATGCTTATATATTATTTGGGGAACTGCAAAACTGTTTTCTAAAGAGGCTATACTATTTTTCATTCCTACTTTCAGTGTATTAAGATTCCAGTGTCTTCACAACTTTATAGGTACTTGTTAGTGTCTGCCATTCTGGTGGATGTGAAATGTTACCTCATGGTGTTTGCATTTTCCTTAATGACAGATGTGGCTGACCATCACTCCATGTGCTTTGTGACCATTTGTGTATTGCCTTTGGAGAAATGTCTGTTGAGATCCTTGTTGGTTTTGTTGGCGTGACTTGCTGTTTTATTTTTGAGGTGTAAGAGTGTTTTATAATTTGGATACTAGTTCTTCATCACATGTGTAATTTGACTTTTTATTGTGGGTTTAGTTAACTCAAACCTGACACTTGTAAATAAATCATCTCTAGTCATGTTTGATGTTTTTATATTCTTTATTCCAGTTCTTCAAAGTTTCTATCCTACTTTGACACTGTTACCTCTTACTATCTGTCCTTTTCATATCATGGGCCTGTTCCAACTTGAATCTTGCCTCTTTTCAGACCAGTCCTTTTTCCTTATGACTTTTATTATCTGACAGGAAACATCATTTTGCCTTCATCTTTCTTTCTCCTGGAATGTCCCTGTCCTCATTGTCATAACCGTAACTGACCTTTCCTTGGCACCTCAGCTGCCTTGATGGCCCCTCCTTAGCAGAGGGCCCACTTTTTGGCATTTCTCTCTCTCACCCTTCCCCTTCTGGCAGCCTATTCTCTGAGCCTGGTGCTGTTATTTGTGGATATTGAGACTCTTCCCTTTTCTCTCCCCTCTTTACTTTTATCTTTGAACTTAGGTATGTGAATAGTCTTAACTGATTACACTTGGCACCTGTTCAGCATACTCTTGTGCTCAGCTGTCTGTTTTTTTTTAACCCTTGCAGCACCCCACATTTGTTTCTTTCAGTCTAGTGACTTTTTCAGTCATGACAGACTCAGCGCCTTCCTCTTATAACCAGTATTTTGTAACATATATTGTAGTGTTGAGTTAAATTTATGGATTTACAGATAGAATCTCATGTGCATTATTTAAAAATTATTGCTTTGCTCTAGTTATGAGAGTAAAAAAGAAGTACTTTGTAATAAAATAGTTTTGTGTTGTTCGAAATGTTCAACAGTACTAAATTGGGGGACAAGGTGAAGGAGCTATCACTTACACCTACTTAATAATGGATGCTGTTAGATTTAAGAGAAGTAAACAGATTTGAAGTCATTATGTATCTGAGGTAATAACAAGCCAGGCTTATTTATATATGATAAGAGAAGGAGGGAAATAACCTACTGAAATAGGGATAATATCCCAGGAAATTATAGACTCTCAGAATGAGAAAACTGGAAAGTGGAATAGATTTGCAAGTGAGTGGGGTCTCACAACTGTTGAGTCAGAACAATTTCCTGTTATAAGTTGGGAGAAGTAGTGATGGATTATCATAGAAAATATATCTCTAGTCTTGAAATTTTATATCTTGTTAAGATCTACATTCTGCTTCTGATTTGTAACAAAACTTTGGAGACCATATCCATTAAGTGACATTGGAAATACAGGGTAAATTGGAATTAGAAATGGTATCAAGAATGACAGAGAGTAGTACTGTGGCTTCTGGATTATTTCAAAGAATTTAAACATGACTGGCAACCTCAGAATAAACAATTTCAATTTCAAATAATTAGTGCAAGATAAATACCTCCATGTTGTCTTTTAACAATTAATAGTGTAGGCCCTCCCTGGTGGTGCAGCAGGTTAAAGCTCAGCCCTGGAAGCCAACCACAGCTGCAGTGGCTTCAGTGAGGTTCGATTCCTGCCCCGGAGCTGACCCACAAGGCATGGCAGACCTCTCCAGTCTCTCCCGCTGCTCGCCTCAGCAATGTCCTTAGTCAGTCTGCCTGTTCTACTCCTGGCTCTGTCTCTGGTGAAGCCTCTTACTGCCCCTGCACCTCTGGCCTGTGTATGCATAAGTAAATCTTGAAAAAAATTAAGAGTATATAACTAGAATGACCACAATAACTTTTAAAACAACTTGCATTTGTTGTTTTAGAATTTTGGTATGTCTGCTAAAAGTATTTTCAATTTCTTCTGTAATATATTTATAGGAAATGCCTACAAATATAACACAGGTACAGGTATTTTATCAGTTACCTGATTACTAGAAACAGCGTTGTTTTCTGTTTTATGACTTTTCAAAATGTTGAAATTTCTTACAAAATTCCACATAAAAGAGTCTTTCTCTTCACAAAGTGGTTGCATTCTTGCAAACTTCAGTGTGTAGTAGAATTGTACAGAATACATTTTATCTGTAAAACGTAAGAGTATAGACTAGGCTTCCAAAGTTACAATAATCAGGCCTTCCCCTAAGTAATGGAGGTTGAGACATTTGAAAGGAAAGTGGACTCCCTGCTTTCTTTGCACATGTTCGTAACACTGCAGGTCATGTGAAACACCTGCTCCTGCCCACTTGGTGCCAGTAGTACCTCAACCACAGTGATGACAAAACTATTTCCAGAAATGCCCATGATCTGTCCAGGGAGTAGACTCCCTTCGAGGGCCTCTGCCCCAGTTCATTTTGTTGACACTCTTGAAGTCCAGATGGTCCTCGGCAGCATTGCAGCCTGCCTTTCCTTCTTCCGCTGAAGCCATCCAGTCAGTCTCCAGTGCCTAGCTCAGCTGCTGTTAATCAGATTAGCCTCTGAAGTGTAGTTTTCATCCAGCTATTCCCTTCTCAGAAGTCTGTAGTGGCTGTTGTTAACTTTTCATTCAGCATAGCAGTTTGATGTGTAATGGGCATCTCAAACCTATCATGTCAAAAACTGAATTCCTAAGTTTGCTCCTCCTAGTCTTTACTTTCTTAGCCAGTGGCAACCCTCCTTTCAGTTCCTCGGGTCAGAAACCTGGGGTTCGTTTTTATTCTTCTATTGTTTCTTTACTCTGTCACATCTATTTTATGATCAACTTTTCTCTTCAAAACATATCTAGAACTCATCTGTTTTTCTCTATTTACACTGCTATTTTGGTTCCCAGTGACAGTCATACGTCCCTTGTATTATATTAGCGATCTCTCAACCTCATTCTTTGGTTCCACTCTTGTTTTCTATTCTCTGCTCCCTACACAGCAGCCAAGTCTTGCCAGATCATTTCTCTCTTTTACTCTGAACCTTTAGGGATTCCCATCAGAAATAAGTCCTCATGGTAGCCTCCAAGGCTGTCTGTGATCAGGTCTTCATACTCCTGTCTACTCCTACTAGCTTTTGCTGTTCCGTGAATACACTGAGTCCATACTCCTTACTGGACTCTTGGTCTCTTGCTCTATAAGAAATCTGCTCAATGAGCCTCTATCACACAGACTTTTCCTTGACTGCCTTATAGAAAAATAACAACCTTCTCTCTTAATAATTGATTATTGTATGTTTGTTTATGATCTGTCTCTTTTCTTTTCAACCCCTCTGCAACCTAATTGTCTTTATTATTTTTATTTCTAAGACCAAAAGCAGAGGCTGGCATGTAGTAATATTTAGTAGAATAAAGCTGTGAACTTGAGGAAATGACTACTTAATACACTTCTGACCCATTTGCTCACTGTGTTTTTTTTTTTTTAAAGATTTATTTATTTATTCATACAGTACTGGGGTACAGGCCAGAGATGTGGAGGGTGAGAGGATTTACCAGAGACAGAGTGGGGAGCAGAACAGGCAGATTAACAAAGTACACTGCTGAGGGGAGCAGTGGGCGGGTCAGGAGAGGTCTGCCACACCATGTGGATCACCTCCGGGGCAGGCGGGAATCGAACTCATGCGGAAGTGGCTTAAGCTTCTTAGTGCTGTGCTTTAACCCACTGCGCCACCAGGGAGGGCCTGTCACTGTTTTTTTTTTTAACCTTCATTCATTGTGTGCTGCTTCTCTTCCCCACTGTAATCTCCATCTGACCAAGTCCTACCCATCTGTGTCAGGAAAACAGAAACCACCCTGGGTATTTCAGCAAGAACAGATTTAATAAAGTAAGCAAAATGCTTACAGAGCCATTGAAAGTCCTGGGTTAGTGAAGGTCAGAGAAAACTGCTTCTGGCGTTAAAAATCAAAAAGTGCTGGACTCAAAGGACACTGTTTCCAGTGACCTGGGCTGTTGGCAGCATTAGAGCGAATGTTTCCTAGGAGCTCACTTAGAAGCTGCTGAAGACTCAATGTTTGCTGTATGCCCTTGTATTTGCCTGGTGGTATCAGAGAGGAATAATAGTTTTTCCTTTTTTGTTTTTGAAATCTTGCGTGAGTTCCTCTCAGGGTGGGTGTTAAAATCAAAGCCTTTCAGACAAGGGAAACTTAAGATATATGGCCTCAGGGCTTTTAGCCCCTGCTTGGAAGGGTAGGCCTTGTATTAATTAATACTGCGAATTGACAGTGTCTAGCACAGTTCTTCTGCTTTGTATACTCTGCATTTATAGCCATCCTTCTACTTGTATTTATACTTTCAGGCAATAATAGAAGCAAAGTCTTTGCTTCTCCTTAACCCATTCACACTTATATTCATGCAAGGGAGGATGTATTCACTCTCTTCCTTTGAATGCATACTCTTTGAGAGCCTCTGTATCAAAGGATGAAGTTGTAAGGCTAACTACCACCAACCCACTTTACATAATTGGAGGACAGGGAAATAATTATATGTATCAAAGCATAAGCACAGATACAACCATTCTTATGCTTGTACCTGGTCGTAGTTGGTGTTACTAACTTCTTCCACTAGCCGGGTCATGTTTCCTGCATGTTCTGTCAGTACCTTGGTATGTGATTCTTTTTCAACTGTTACCTACGATACTCATCTCCATATTCTAGACTTCACACTATTCTCAAGTGCTGACAGTGTGCTTTATCAGCATTTACTTGTGGCCAGACATTTAAATAAAACTTACAGATGCTTCCATGCCCCAACTTAGCATTCTAGGGCAGAACTCAGTGTATGGGAAAAGGATGTGAATTACTGAGACTTTTTCATTAGCGAGATGATGAAATCAAGAAGACAATGAACAACCTATCTTTAAAGTGCTGAAAGGAAAGAAGTCAACCCACAACTCTATATTCAACAAACTTGAATATAAATATAAAACAAACCAGGAACGAAAGCAAAATATAGACATTCTGAGGTATATAAATATTTTTTAAGAGCAGCCCTGGGAAGGAAGAGGGGGAGGGGGGAAAGGAGGGGAGCCAGAGGAGGGGGTGGAGGAGGGGTTCTGGGGTGCCTCCGGCCCCAACACTCTGGGGGCGTCCGGGTTTTGGACCCATCGGCTCCCTCCAGTGTGGGGCTGGCGGGTCGGGATGGTGTGGCGAGGGGAGAGTACTGCGGGGAAGGGGTTAACTGTACCCCAGGCCCTCGAGGGCCTGTGAGGGCTTCAGCCAGTCCCGAAGGTTGACTTGATGAAGGGGTACAGCTTGGGCTCTGGAGGAGAGGGCTGCTCATGGGCCTCCAAAGGGGCCCAGTGTAGACAGCTGCACACCTCGGGTTCCTGAATCCTAAGGTTGACTTTTGGCAGAAGGCAGTCTTGAATGGGGTCATGATGAATCCAGATGTTGGAAAAGGATTGGTCAGGAGCCCAGTGTAAGTGGATTGATGGCAGCCATGGTGCACATTGTCCTCTCCAGGGGATTTTCTATTTACAGAGTTGGAATGGAATACAGACCTGGAAAAGAAGACTTTGTGGAGAAATTGTTAGCAGTTCTGCTTGAATGAATCCTTTAGGCTATTAAGTAACTTGAAGATTGTTGAGAAAGACTGTGCCAATTTTGAAAAATTAAGGATTTAACCTTTAACATCCTACTGGAGAGAATAATAAATTCTTTAAATAAATAAAAAAAATTATGCATACAGAACTGGGGTACAGGCCAGAGGTGCAGGGGCGGTGAGAAGCTTCACCAGAGATAGAGTGGGGAGCAGAACAGGCAGATCAATGAAGTACACTGTTGAGGGGAGCAGCAGGTGAGACAGGTCTGCTTCACCATGTGGGTCACCTCTGGGGCAGGGGATCGAACTCTCACTGAGGCAGCTGCACCTAGCCTGCAGTGCTGTGTCCTAAACCTTTGCGCTACCAGAGAGGGCCCTGAGGCGTATGAAATTTTAAGATAATTCAATATCATCAGAGAAGAGAAGTGCTAAAAAAAGTGAATGCAGAATATGGGGGAAATGTAGTATAGAAACACCAATCAGAATGAAGCTGGGGTGACTGTATTAGTAGCTGACAACATAAACTTCTGAACAAAGACTTTTACCATAGATAAAGAGGTCCACTGCATAAATGACAGGACAGATTCACTGAGCAGATTTGACATTCCTCTATGTTTGCGCACCTCACACTTGAACTTCAAAATATGAAGCAAAAACTGATAGAAATGGGCATACATACAGTTAAAGTTGGAGTCTTCAACTCTCCTCTCTAAGTAATAGAACAAGTAGCTAGAAAATCAACAAGGATATAAAATGACTTATCAAGTCAGCTGCTGAACTGCATTTGCGTTTAATGGAATTTTTACTTGAGACTAGGGAGAGAAACAAGAAAAGACATACAAAACAAAGACAGGAGAGGGACTCTTTTCACCAGGCTAAATTATAAGCTCATTGAAGTAGTCCTTGTAGCCCTGTTACTTTTCACATTATCTCTAGGCACAGAGAGCACTCCTATCTGCTGGTGACAGTGGTGCAGTAGTGTACATTTCCATGTCTTCTGTGAGACGGGGCTTCGGTAATCCCGTGATCTTTCTGCATTGCCACTTTTACTCAGCAGTAACAAAGCCACATTCACAATGAAAAGTAGAAGCTCTAATATATGCTAGAGATGTATATAGCAGCCTCCCTTATTTGTGCTTTTGTTCTGTGTGGTTTCAGTTACCCAGAGTCAACTATACTTTGAAAATATATGCATGAAGAAAAGATTTTGAGAGAAAACACTTGCATGCACACAAGCAAGTGCATTTACATAATATTTATTACACTATGTTGTTATTTTTTATTATTAATAATCTCTTACTGTGCCTGATATATAGATCAAACTTTCTAACAGGTATATATGTATAGGCAAAAGCACAGCATATATAGGGCTCAGTATTATATGGTTTTAGGCATCCACTTTTGATATCTTGGAACTTATTCCTGTGACTAAAGGAGGCAACTGTGCATATTGTATTCATACACACATACTATATATACTATATAAAAGCAACACATGTACACATACATTTTTTTTAAAGATTTTATTTATGCATACAGAATGGGGTACAGGCCAGAGGTGCAGGGGCGGCAAGAGGATTCACCCAAAACAGAGTGGGAAGCAGACCAGGCAGATCAATGGAGTCCACTGCTGAGGGGAGCAGCTGGAGGGCTAGGAGAGGTCTGCCGCGCCATGTGGGTGGTCACCTCTGGGGCAGAGAGCAAAATTGCACTGAAGCAGACACCACGGCTTGGCTTAATTTTACAGTGCAGTGCTCCAACCTGCTGCGCCACCACGGAGGGCCCACGCCCATTTATAATAAACATTTATTTTCTATCCAGGATACTGCATGGTAAAGACAGAAAAAGTCAGTTAAATTAGATGATCATCAAATTGGCAAGTCTTCCTTCATCACTATCCTTAAAGTCATGTTTTTCTCCTGTAAAAATTACACTCCCCAGGATTCTGTTTAGGTGTTACAGATTTAGAAAATGAAGATGGCAAAGGCACAAGCACTTGACAGACTGTTTGCTGGACCCTGATTGTTCATGCAGTATTTCTTGACACAGAACTGAGAAAAGAAAAAAAAAAAAAAATCACTCTATACCGATGCCACAAGAGTTATTTCAGCTTACATTATAGTCAGACATTCAAAAAAAATTAATAGCTGCTCTTCTCCAGAACTTCTCCAAAAAATCTGAAGTGGAGGGAATGTTTCCTGACTCACTTTAAGAGGCCAACATTACCCAGTTACTAAAATCAGACAGGTTCTTCAATCTTCTTTTTCTTTGTTGGAGATCTTACTTTGTTTATCCTGAATTCAGTGATTAACTTCATGGCCATACTTTGAGCTATCCATCAGGTAGATTACTTCTTTTTCTTTTCATTATCTTACTCTTTTCATTTAAGCTGTGCTTATCTGTGCTTTCCCATTTTGCTTTATTCTCTGTTTCTCTGTATTAATAGCATCTTAGTGCCTTGGGAATGGATTTCGGCCAAGAACTAATTCTACAATTGATACAGCTTTGTAGGGCTCAGGAATGCAAGTTTCCTTGGCAGTTAGGGTCTGGGCACCCCTTGTGTAGACAGCCTGAACCCAGTGCTTTAGCTTTGTTTTGGGCAAACATTGGGAATGTTAAAACCAGGATAGCAGATAGGTCTGTCTGTTGAATGCACAAGCTTGACTTCCCCATGGCTTTACTTTGCTATTTGAAAGTGGTAGCCTCAGCATCTGCATGTCCCTGCAAGTCACAATTACTATGAGTCACTCTGCAGGGGTCGGGTACTGTGTAAGGTCACATCTCTGCCCATATCAGTGTGTCCTTTTGTCTTTTGATGATGTATCTTTTTGCCTTTTGTTTTTTAAGGGAGTTACCTGCATGTGGGAATCTGTTTAGTGTTTAAGGGAGAAAGTAAGCTCAGGGTCTTTGAATACTACCATCTTCCAGGAATCCCAATATTTTATTCTTTCTTCAGTAGTCAGATCATTAATTTTAACGTTTGTTTGGCATGGATTATTAGTTTTTATCCTGTTTGGGGTTTGCTTTCTCTGTTACTCAGATTTGCTCAACTATATTAGCTTGTACTGTTCATAGATCATTCTGTAGATTGGTAAGGTCATTGACTATATCCTGTCATCTCCAATGTACTCCTGAGCCCACCCAATGACTTTTTACTTCTGTTACTGTGTTCTTCAGTTTTATAATTTCCTCTTGTTTTTTGTTTTCAACAACTCCATTTTTTACTGAAAATTTTTGTTTTCATTCTTTTGAGAGAATTAATTTGTGATAGCCAAATAATTTTTATGACAGTTACTTTAAAATGCTTGTCAGATTATTCCATTTGGTCTATTTACTTATTTCATCTGGTGTTGGTGGCAATTCATTATCTTGTTCAAGTTATGGTTTTCTTGGTTTTTGCTATGAAAAGTTATTTTTTCTTGTATCACAGTCATTTTGTCTACTATGCTAGGAGATGCTAGATTGTAATTATTTCACTTCAGCAAGCAGTCACTTTGTTTCGGTTGAGCATGTGGGCCCTAGGTGACCTTTGTGTCCTGTAATTCCAGTGTCAGCTTAATTTTCAGAGCTTTTGCAGTATAATATTTCTGTATAATATTGGGTTCTTCTCGATTACTGTTGGTGCCATCTGAGGGGATATAGAACGGATTTCTGCAGATTGAACTATCGGGGGTCTCTCGGTGTAGAACGTGAATCTTAGGCTAGCTAGAATTTCTGCTTGTGTGGTAGGTTCCTCTGACCAGAGACTCGGTCAGGTCCTACCTAGGGTTGTCAGTGTGAGAGGGGAGTCTCAGGTCACACAGAAAAGGGGTTCCCCACCTGAGCTAATTTTTGTCATGGCGGCCCTCTTTCCAATCTTGAACCAAAGAAGTAACTCTTGGTAGAGGAGGAGAATCTGAGGCCTGGCAGTAAATGAAGGCTAATTTTACTTGTTTGGGGGGCTAAGTAGAGAGTAGGGGTGGCGGTCTTACTGTTGTACTGTATATTTCACTTAGCGTAGATTTGTAATTATGCATGTAATAAAGCACAGTCTTGACTACAAATAAAAAGATAATTGACATGTGATAAATCATGTATGTATATTGTAATACTCAGATCAACCACTACAAAGACTATAAAAAGAGTTATAAACAATCACTACAAAAACCATACAAAGAGATACACTGGAAAACACAAAGTAAATTAAGGTGAAATTCAAAAAAGCTTAAAGAACTTGTCAGGAACTCGAGAAGAGTAAAAGGAGAAAGAATAGAGCACTAATAGGAAATAACTAATAAATAGAACATTTAAGGGCAGATGTATCAGCAGTAACTTCAAATGTATATTTTCTAAGTACTCCAAGTACTAGAGGTTAACAGAATAGATTAAAATAAAATGACCCCAATCCAGTGGCATTGGTAGTAGATTGAATAAAAGATTAGAAAAATATATGTGTTGCCAAAAGCAATCCAAAAAGTAGGAGTGCCTGTATTAATCTTAGATTGAATAGGCCCTCCTTGGTGGTACAGTGGATTAGGACGCAGTACTGCAGGCTGGGGGCAGCTGCTTTAGTGTGAGTTCGATCCCCAGTCCCAGGGGTAATTGATCCACATGGCGTGGCAGACCTCTCCTGGCCCGCCCGCTGCTCCCCTCAGTATGTACTTTGTCGGTCTGTCTGTTCTGCTCCCCACTCTGTTTCTGGTGAAGCTTCTCACCATCCTTACACCTCTGGCTTGTGTCCCAGTTCTGTATGCATAAATATGTGTCTTTAAAAAAATATATTAGATTGAATAGAGTTCAAAGAAGTACTAAAGACATAATGATAAGATGATCAATTTTTATTTTATAACAGTTTATTTTTACATCATTTTGTACATTTTTTTTTTCATCTCATTTGTAATCCCTTCCAGTTTCCCATCACCAAGTCACCTGTGTGCCATCACCATAGTCCAGTGCACTTCCCTCCCCACTCCCCCCGTTTTTGATCCCATTCCCCACTCCACCTCCACAAAATGTCTTTGGTATATGGCTGTTCATTATGCTTGTTATTTTCTCACCTGGTCCATTATACTCCTTCTATGAGCGAAACCATCCGGTATTTTTCTTTCTCTTTCTGGCTTATCTCACTAAGCATGATCTTTTCCAGCTCCATCCAAGTTGCTGCAAAAGACATGTGCTTCTCTTTTTTGGTTGCTGAGTAATATTCCATTGTATATATGTACCACATCTTTTTAATCCAGTCATCTACTTTTGGGCATTTGGGCTGCTTCCATGTTTTTCCAATTGTAAATAAAGCAGCAATAAACATGGGGGTGCAGGTACCTTTTTCAGTCAGTGTTTTTGATACACTAAACTTTAGAGGTCAAAATAAGTAACAACTAAGATAGTTAATTGGTGGGGAAAAAAATCAGAATTGCACAGTTAATCACTCAGGTTGAATTGACATTATAAACCTTACTATCCACCAGCAGCATTATATGTAGTTCTCCCCCCCCCCCAAATATCTGTGGAATACTCATCAAGGTAGACTATGTGTTAGGCCATGGAACAAACCTGAGCAGATTTACTTGGATTGAAATCTTAAGAGAGTGTGTCTGCTGGTCATAATGGAAATCAATCTAGAAATCAATAATGGAAACAAAAGGAACATCTCAAAATACATGGAAAGTAAAAATTTGTTCCTAAGTAAGTAACAGATTTTTGAGGATGTCTCAAAGGAATTAAAAAAAATACATAGTACTGAATTATAATAAAAATAAAATGTATTTAGGAAGTAACTAAACAGTGCTCGGAGGGGAATTTATAGCAATGATTGCTTACAGTAGTGATGAAGAAAGATCTTATGTCAGCAATCACTGAAAATCTAAATAAATATGAATGTAAATCTAAATAGATTGTAATGGTTTGGAAAAGTCAATATAGTAAAACATCATTTACTCGTAAATTTAGTGTGTACATAGGGTTCAGTATATCTGTGGTTTCTGGCATCTTTTGGGAATCATTGACTGTATCCTTTCATCTAAGGAAGGACTTGATTTTATACTGAATTGTATGCTTGTCTATATGTGTGTGTTTGTATGTGTGTGTTTGTATATGTGTGTATATATGTATATGCATATGTTTATGTATAGGCTACCCATCTGTGTCTTGTTTGTTATTGCTGTTGTTAATTGCATAGTATTTTTATTATCAGGATCAAAATCTTGGTGGTCTTGGGTGATTTTTTTCGGTTTGGTCCTTCTAAGGGGGAATGCCAATGATTGTACATCTTTAATACCCTTCTCCTTACTTCTACTAGCTAATATTATGAGCCAAGTCGTCTTGACCTCTCTTGCATAGCCTTCTCACAGGTTGCATTTTTACTGAAATCAAGGCCATCTTACATAGAACTACTGTATGGATTTTTGGGATGATTACTTTCAAAAAAGTTTGATATTATCTTGTAGTTTTAACCCTAAGTTGACCTGCAGTATTTTTCACATTATCCATTCTCAGTACTGTGGTTTTGCCATTCACACTCAATAGTGTTCTTTTTTTTTTTTTGAATGGACTAATACTTATGCTTCTTGTCCACTCAGTAGTCTCATTGTATTCATGTTCTGTCATCCGGTTAATATAGAGTATGTTTCACGATGCATTTCCTATTCACCTCCCTTATTTAGAGTGGGGATTCTCTTTCATGTGAATGTGCTTCCATTTTCTAGGAGACCATTTTGTATGTTTTTTGGAACTATCTATTACTATATTATTATTATTTGAGGCAGTTAGATGAATTTGAAAGTTATCGGTGGGTTTCCCTATAGAGCTTTCAGAGTTAATGAATCATAGGTTTATTTCAATGGATTTTAGAAAACTCAAGGCACTATCAAAACACTACAATACTATGTTAATTTTCTGAATCATGTAGGCTCCAGTAGGGTATTTATAGTTATGAAACACATGGCTTCTTCTTATAAATGACGATGCCTTGGTGTTTTGTTTCCATGCTCTGAGGATTTTGCTTAAATTATCATTTGATTTTTGCTTTTACAGTCAATGCTTCGAGGGAGAGGAGGTTGCTATAAGCATACATTCTATGGCATTGAAAGCCATCGTTGCATGGAAACCACCCCAAGTTTGGCCTGTGCAAATAAATGTGTCTTCTGTTGGCGGTAAGTAAAAATGAACAGCTGTGGTGGCTAAACATATAATGACTTGTATAATCAATTTATGACCCAATACTCTACTTTCCTAGAGCTTTGCTATTTCTTAGTCCCATTCCTAATATTATTTGTGCATATGGATTATTTTTTATAAACTAGTTTTATAAGAGCTTTGTCAAATATTTTAGACTTTTGAAGACCTAGTTTTAGCTTTGTGAATTGTTTTAATTATATCTTTGTTTTCTGTTTCAATAATCTATTTATTGATATTGCTTGATTAGTACTTAGTTGTTAAATTGAAACTGTTTTCTGATTTCCACTATAATATCATTGTAAATCATGGGTCAAAGACATATTTTAACTTCTAACACATAGATTAGATTTTGGGATTCTGTTCTTGAAACTAAATTTCAACCAGATTGTTTTATTGCATGTAGTTTCTAGTCTTTCTAAACTTTAATTTATACTGCCAGGTTTTAGTGCAATTACAAGTAAAAAAAAGTGGTAAATTTTATTTTCCTTATTTTTTTCTTTCCAGCACTTACTTCTTTGGAAAAATCCAAGTTTCTATTTAACATCATGTTTCTTTTGCCTGGAAAATTCCCTGTAGCATATCTTTAATGTAGGTTTGTTGACAAGGAAATCTCTCATAGTTTTGAAAGATACTGTTATTGGGTATAGAATGTTGGCTTGACAAGTTTTGTTTTGCTAGTATTCTTCTCAGATGTTATTATAACAATGTTTTATCTGTCCTTTATTTTTGACGAGATGTCACATATAACTTTTATTGTTGTTCTTTTCTCTAAAGATTTAAAGATTTTTCTTAATTTGTTTTGTTTTTATCAATTTGAAGATGGTATTTTAAATCTTTTTTTCCTTTGTAAAATATATGGTGGGTGTTTGTAAGCTTCTTGGGTATGTGGTTAATTGTTTCTCATTAGCATTGAGAAATTGTAGGCCATAATTTTTCTGTTATTCTGCTTTGTTCTGTTTTTCTTCAGGTGTTCCAGTTATGCATATTTTGTCTTACAGGTTTTGGACCCAGTGTTCTTTTTTTTGTATTCACTTTTTTGGGGGGGGGGTGTCTTTTTTTTGTGCTTTATTTAACTTATTTGTATTGTTCTTCAAGTTTTATTTTTTTTAATCATTACTCAGCTATTGTCAGTCTGTAGTTGAGCCTGTTAAAGGCTTAACTTCTCATATTTAACATTTTTATTTAATTATGTGTTATAATTTCCTTCTTGGATGAATTTACCTATCTCTTTCATGTTACACACAAATATCTATTTGTACTTTTTTTTTTTTTTTTAAGATTTATTTATTTATTCATACAGAACTGGGGTACAGGCCAGAGGCTCAGGGGCGGTGAGAGGCTTCACCAGAGACAGAGTGGGGAGCAGAACAGGCAGATCGACGAAGTACACTGCTGAGGGGAGCAGCGGGCGGGTCAGGAGAGGTCTGGCTCGCCATGTGGTCTCCTCCGGGGCAGGCGGCAGGCGGGAATCGAACTCATGCGGAAGTGGCTTCAGATTCTCAGTGCTGTGCTTTAACCCGCTACGCCACCAGGGAGGGCCCCCTATTTGTACTTTTAACATATTAATCATAGTTTAAAAATTTTTCCACTAAATAGTTATAACACCTTATCAGATGATTTCATCTTGTTGCTTTGTTTACAGAAAATGTTTTTCCTTGCATTTTCATATGTCTCTTTTTTGTTGTTGTTTGTTTAAAACAGACATCATATTTTGTACATTAGAGATAAGATGAATGCTTTATTTGTGTTTGCAAATTGGCACATGTTTACTTTCTGTCCTTTCTTGTTTGGAGTTTGAATTAATCTAATAGTAGTTGGGGTTTAGTTGAGGTTTGTTGTTTTTGTGCTTACCGTCCATGAACCACTGACTTAAAAAATGTTGTTAGGAATATTTTTTTGCCAGATAGTTTTTCTCCAGGTATAACTTATCCTCAGATTTGTTTTCTTATTGTACCTCCTCTAAGGAGGGTTTATCACTATGCAATTGCAGCTCTTCCAACAGTATTCTACTGATGGTATCAGGGATCAGGAGAATACACACTTTGTTTTATTTTGATTAAACCTCAGTTCTGACCAGGTACGTCTCTGTTCACCTAATTTCTGCTAGGTGTCATGACTTAATTTAGAAATACAGCTATAAACAGGTAAATCTTTAGGAGGAAACTAACCCTGATTTTATGATTTTATGGAATGACCTCACAGTAGATGACTAATTGAGATCCTGTTGCAGGATTCTTTTAGAACTTCTGTTCTTTTCCTAGGCACCATACTAATCCTGTGGGTACCGAGTGGCGGTGGAAGATGGACCAGCCTGAAATGATCTTAAAAGAAGCCATTGAAAATCATCAGAGCATGATCAAGCAGTTTAAAGGTATTTGTTTTCCCTCTACAAAAGAATGCTCATAGTCTTAATTGAATTGGCAGAGGAATTTCCTCTTTGGCAGAATTTTTGTCACCTCTGGCAAATTTTCATATAGTGAAGTGAAACTGTATAGAAATACTACATATATTTTGGCCTTTTAAATTTTTACTGATAACTTATAGCCTATCTGATGGAAGAACTAAAAATTTTAATTCAAACCATAGCATTTTATAACATGTTACACTTAGCCTCTGTTTTGTCTGAGAATGCGTCATGATCTTTCCTGCAATCTTTTGCTGTTTTGCCTTCCTGAGCACAAAGCAACCTTCTAAATGGGCTGAAATTTTAATTACTAGAAAATTTATAAATAATAACAGTATTGGGAAAGGAATTCTTAATAGATGCTCTATAGTGATATGATAAAGTTCTACCCTTCAGGTTCTAGAATTTCCTCATCTAGTTTTATATCATACTTAAAGATGTATGAATTTACTGAAAACTATAGATTCTCAAGTATACATCAGAATCATTTGGAGGACTTGTTAAAGCATGGGTTCCTGGTCTCCCCCAAGAGTGATTTAAGTCTAAGCTAGGGACCAAGAATGTGCTTTTCTAACAGGTTTCCATGTGGTATTGATTTTGAACTAAGACCTACTTTTGTAGGTATATAAGGTAGATTTGACAGCCTTGTAAAATCACAGCTGTAGATGATGTAGACTGAAATTTGTTAGTTTCCCTGCTAAATCTATGCTTCTACTGTTTGCATCTACTGTTTGGAACTCCTCTCTTCCGTACTTTCAGAGACAACAGCAAAAAGTGATTATAACCCAGGTTATCTTGATATAGGCATATATTAGAGTGGTGCTAACATCATATGAGATTCTTTGTAAATCTCAGGGTTTTTTTTTTTTTTTAATACAAATGATTTGTTGTATCAGGTTGCAGTTTATGATTATAGTACATTTCTAACACTTTTTTTTTCTGGCAACACCAGATAGTTTTCTAGTTCTCATCAGACACTGACTGGGTGCTATAACAGAGAGTATCAGATCTCAAAGGTCCTATAAAACTACCCCCATTTCTGACACTAATCACAAGTCCAGATGGTTACTTTGTTATATAGGACAGGGAGAGAGGCCACTCCAAAACCCCCAAACTTGTCTGCATTAGGTAGGTTCTGCCATCTGCTGCATCAAGAAAAAACATACTCTAGATTGTGTAAGACCTTCAATAGAAAGGAATCTTAATACAATTAGTATGCAACACAGAAAAGGGAAAGAATAAAGTTTCCAAAGTAGCACCTGAAGTAAGCCATTCCCTCATGGGTAAATGTCCAGCCAAACAGGGTTGGCCCAAAGCAGGGCCTCTGAGGCGGAAAGCCTGCCACAAGAGTAGAGTACCTTCTGGCGGGTACCCATTGAAAGGGGCCAGATATGACCAGATAAGTGTAGAAGAAAAAGAGCAAATTCAGAATCAAGATAAATGCTGCCATTGTTAACCTCCCCATGGGTCACACACCCACTTCTGTTTAACCAGTCCGGGTCGAAAACCAAGTGCAGTGTGTTCAAATGTCTGTTTTCTCCACGTGCCTCCTCCAGGTCTCCTTACTCTCCATCCATCTCTCTTCCTTCCCCAGTACGCGCTCCAGCTTTTCTCCTCCTTGTTCAGCTCTACCCTCCCTTGGGTGGGGTAGGGACCCTGGTATCTCCCCTTTTCCTGGAGACCATCCTGTTACAATTTGTGCTTCTGACCTACCTGTTATAAATCTATTTCCCATAACCCCCTCCTCATATTCAGTTATTTTGGTAGAGTTTATTTATAAAAGTTAGCATAGAAGATGCTGGTGACCAGCTATATGAAGAGGTACATAGGGCAGGGGCTGGGAGTGTCTTGAGATATGAGATTCTGTCCTTGTAGAATTGGGGTGCCCCAACTTCCTGGCATGTGAAAAAGCCTTCACTAGCCCTGGAGCTCATGGAGCGCATCATCTCTTTTTTTTTTTAAGAATTTTTATAGAGCTTAAGCTGTAACCCCCTCCTCCACTTCCCAAAGGTCCTTGGGTGTGGCTGAAAATTCCAGCAGCAGGTGGGCCAGGAGAGGTCTACCACGCCATGTGGGTCACCTTCCTGGCTGGAGATCAGACTCGTGTTGCAGTGGCTGTGGATAGTTTTACAGTGCTGTGCTTTAATCTGTTGCGCCACCAGGGAGGGCCCTTGTCCTTAGTCTTATGAGAAATTAAGATAATGCAAATACCGACTCAAGACCTGTAGTAGTTTATATAGTCAGTCAATAATATACTTCTATTTTATTCTTATTTTTCTGTACTAGTAACTTTCTTTTGGTTTAGTGCTTAGTCAACCCAACCCTTAAATAGTAGGATGATGACTGAGGATACATGTTTCCTAAACACCATAAAACCTTCCTGAATAAAACATGTCCTAGACATTTTGTGTGGGAAGGAAGCAGCCCTGAGAAGTACATTCACTTTTCCATTCTGAGCTGTCCTTGATACACAATGACAATCAGGGTTTTGATAATAATTTTTCTGACAGGAGCAATTTGACAAATGCATTTCAAATGAAAATAAGTAATAAATAAGTCATGAGCCCAACTTTATTCATGTTAATAATATGTGCCAGGTGAGCTCAGTGAATACATGTTCTTTATTGTATGCAGAGCTTGTCCTGTGAGGAAGGTCTATATGATTAGTAACCTTGTGCTTACTTTAATCAGCAGGCATCCCAAGTGGTTTGTCTTCCTTCAGGTTCCCAGGGTATAAGAAACAAGTAAGTTTAAAATATATATTGTCTAGTAGGAGGATGATAGGTACAAGATTGCAGGGGAAAGGGATAAAAAATGGAAACATATCTGTGGGGAAGTGAATCCTTAGTAGAGATAGGAGTCCTTAACAGGGAGAGACTTTTCCCTAGAAATTCAACAACTGCCGTCAGTTTCAGTTTAAAAAATAGTTTTTTTAAATAAGATATCTGCTATAAATAGATATCTACTATACTACAGCAAAGTTTTTTTCATACCTTGATTGACTTGATGAAATCTTGCTACATCAGCAAAACATCTACTTCATCAACAAAATAGGAAGATTTTCGGTTTACAACGGGATATTGTATACTGACACTTTTGGGTGCCAAGGCAGTTTTTCTTATTCTTTCAAAGGGTTAAGGCATTAAGGAATGTTCATTCATTATATGTTGCATTTTCACAAAGACTGAGAGGTCCCTAAATTTCCAGTTTGGATTGTGGTGACTGTTAGTTAATACCCTTTTACTGCATTCTGACATTAATTTTTGAAAAATGTCTTATTGCTATAATTATCAAAGTAATTCTTTCTGTGAAATAAATTATATTGTATTATGAAAGAAAAAACTAAAGGGTAAAACACATAATTTGTAAGGATCCAGAGCTTTTCTGGAAAATTGGTGATTATCTGCAATACTTCAAAGACAAAAATGTCAGTAGTTTTCTTTGTTAAAACATTGTAAATTTGGCAAAATTATAGAACTTTAATCTGTCGGAATATTTGTATGTTTTCTATATTCTTGACTCTCAGCAGAAAATAGACTAAACTGTTCAAATTGATAGTGGTTTTATTTTATTGCAGACATTCACTAGACAGCATGTCTTTATAACTTCATTCACTTCTTATCAATGATCTCAAGTTTTCTTTTTCATGAATCCATGTTCCTCCTGTAGTCATTGAATACTTTGTCTTATCTTTTATTCATCCTTAAAGGGATAGGATATTAATGGAACTATTTGCTTTCGGGGATAATCAGCCCCTTAATAAGGATGGTGAGACTAATGCAAATCACTCTACTCTTCTGAGTCTCATGCCCTCACCTGGGTTCAGCTCTGACGTGGGTTTTACTTTTGAGCTCTAAAGATGTAGAAATTTAACTCTGGATCTCATTTCACCTCCTGGTGAAGGGTCTATTCTTTATCTTCCTTAAATCTGAACTCCTTAATGGAGATTAGCCTGGAGAAGTGGCTTGTCTCCTTTTGATCTAAAGGTACTCACTTACAGACGCTCTGCAGGAAGCTAGTCCCTTTCTCTTTTCCCATGCCATATTAGAGTTTTCCTGTTAGAGCCAAATGCTGTTACTCTATGGCCCCCTGTGGATTAAAAAAGCAAAACAAGATAATAAAACAAAAGAAAAGGAGTGTTTCTGGTTTCCTTAGTTGGAACTTGAAGTATATTTTCCTATAGGAATAAATTATTTGAATTTCATTAGGTTATATTGAAGCAAGTTTTGTTAGTACTGTAATTTAAGTATATTACAGACTAATTTGGTGTTTGGGTTTTTTTTTTTTTAAGATTATTTATTTATGCATATAGAACTGAGATATAGGCCAGAGGTACAGGGGTTATGGTACAGGTACAGGTACAGGTACAGGGGGGATTCACCAGAGACAGAGTGGAGAGCAGAACAGGCAGATGTACTGAAATGCAATGCTGAGGGGAGCAGCAGATGAGTCAAGAGAGGTCTGCCACACCATGTGGGTCACCTCCCTGGCCAGGGATTATACTTGTGCTGCAGTGACTGCATTAGCTTCCTAGTGTTGTGCTTTAACCCATTGCGCCATCTGAGGGCCCTATTTGGGGTTTTGAATGGTAGCTTGATCTCCATTCTAATAATAGTGTATGGGAATATGAATGAATGCTTAGGAACATTATAGGCAATTTTCAAGGATTTGAAGCCATTTCCTTATTAGTTATATTCTGGATTCTGGAATCCCCTACTTCTTCCTCTCCTCAGAGTTCTATTCTTAATTCATTGACAATTTTCTTTATTCTTCTTGAAATCATGTTTTCTTATGTGTTCCCACTTTCCCCCCACTGATGACCAACCTCCTTTTCTGTGGATTGGATTCAGTCATTTTTTTTAATTTCATCCTTATGTAGAGTGAAGCTTGTGGGTATTGTTACTTATTGATTTGAGTTTCCAGCTTTAGCTAAGTGGCCATTCTTGAACAGAGTTTGAAGATATTCTGATTTTTTAAATGCTTTCCTTTTGTGCTTCTGTTCTCATTTCCAAGGGCAATCATTGTCTTTTCAGTTACTTCGTTGAATGATTAAAATAGTTTTCTTCTCATGACCTTTATTAACTTTCCATTTATATCCATGCAAAATTAACTTTATATTGATTACAAGTGGGTCAGATATTCAGTGCAGCTCAGCATCTTTTCAAAGATACCCTCTGAAATACCACCATAGTGGGGAGATAGTTCCCAGAGAATAAATTGAAATTTCTTTAGCTCAATTTCATGACAGTTAAGCAGCTATTAAATGAGCAAACTCTGTCATCTTGGTGCTGAAGATTCAAAGATGAAAAGACATATACGTTGCTGGTTATTTTTATATATAGTTTAAGCTAAAAATGAAGTAATGCAAAAAGAAATAGCCTCCAACAGATGTTTTCACAAGCAAGGTGTGCGCAGGTACATATCCAAGAAAGAGAAAGGTGGAGTGGGGAGGAGAACACCACCTGCTGATGGTTCCTTTCTGAAGCTTATTTGTGAGAAACCTTACAGTGTAAGTTTCTATATCAGAGATAATTACAAGTGATCATTCAGCCAGGAGGTTTCTTAGGAATGTCTTTAGGAACAATATTATAAGAAGAAATAATTTTTTCTTTCTGATTGCCTAAGCTTTAGAAATAGGTATCCTCTTTGTTGAGCAATAGATCATGTTTGTGTATTACTTGGTTTATTGCTATGACATTAGGGTAAACATTCTGGAGTATTTATTTCTGCTTTTACTTCTTTCTGTGAGAAAAAGAATGCTTTGTAGTTCATTGATCACCTTAGCGATCCTCTACAATTAGGAAACTTCATGTTAAAAAAAATGTTAGACTTGCTAAAGCAAAAAAAAAAAAAAATCAGTAACAAAGCAGGGTATTGTGAAAGGATAAGGTTTAGGGAAACATTAAGAAACTTTGTGTGTGTGTGTGTGTGTGTGTGTGAAACACACACACAGATGAATATAGATTTACCATTGAATTAGACTGAATTCCTTCTCCAGAACTACTTTCTATTAGAAATTTAGAGGATATCTTATTTCCTGACAGATTTCTTTGAGAATTGTGAAGGAAGGCATGGGGTTGAGTCCCTCAGGGCCTTGTTTTTGGAAGCCTCTCTAATTATCTCTGGCAGTGAGTATGAAATAGAAATGCGCTTTTATCAAAGAGTGAAAAGTTTTACATATTCTTCTCAACACCTTACTTTTGAGAAAATTAGGATAATTTTTAAATCCCAGAACCATTACAATAAATGATTTACATCAGGGTTTTTGTTGTCTTCAATTTTATTGTTGTAGTTGTTAAGTGTCAGGTATGGTATTTTTAGTGTACCTCTCTAAGAAGAGGGTGGTTGTTCCTCTTTGCTTTAAAATTTTCCTCTTCTTCCGTGGCTGTTCCTTTGTCCTTGCCCAGATGTGTGAGTGTCCTTGTGCTAAGTCCTTCGTTGTCTTCTCTATACTTACTCCTCGGTAATCTTATTTGGCTTCCGAATTGAAATAGCTTCCACTGGCTTATTTTCAGTTAGTCTTTGCTCCCAGAATCCAAACTTCAACTTTGGACACACATTCAGGTATCTGACAGACATATCGAGCCTCACATACCTAAAATTTTAACGGATGGCTTCTCCCCACTCCCAAAATCTGTTGCTAAGCATTAACTTCATGTCTTAAGATGTCAGTGCTTGCCCAGGCCAAAAACTTCATAGAAAGTGCTGGCACTTCTTTTTCTCTCTTACCCACATCCAATCCAGTAGGAAATCCTTCAAAATAGATTCATTCATGCCACCTCCACTGTCCACCTTGGTGTAAGCCGTCATCATTTCTTGCTTAGGTTATATAGTAGCCACTTGGTGGGCAATCCTTTCTGCTTGTCCCCCCTGGGCTCAGTGTGGCACACTGTTGTGCACTGATCTACTTAAAATATAAATTAGATTGTGTCATCCTTCTCAGACTCTACATGTTGCTCAGACTGGACAGGCAGCTTCTAGCACTGAGGGCCTTTCTCTGTCAGTTGCAGCCTGGAATGCCCCCTCATTCTTTAGGCTTTTGCTCTGCTTCTCGTCTCCTTCTAGTCAGATCTCACTCACCTTTTCAGCTGGCTGGTCCTGAGCACCCTATTTTGCAGGGCAGCCTGTGTCTTTTTCTTCCTGATGCTCCAGATCTTCCATGTTCTGTTCTGTCCTTCTTATCTGTTGATATATGCACATACTAAAGAAATCCATATACTTTATGATAGCCATTATCCATATGGACCCTGTGGATTTTAATTAAGGAAAATTAAGTAAAAACTTAAAATCTAGTTTTTTGGTGATGCTGCATTTCAAGTTCTCAAGAGGTATAGTGATTGGAAGTTACTGTATTAACTAGCTCATGTGAGGGTATTTCCATTATCTCAGAAATTTTTACTGAACCACTGTGTTATAGAATTTACTGATTTATCTTTGTTTATTCTGTTTCTCACATGCTAGAGTATAAACTTCACAAAGGCAGAAGTTTTTCTCTGTTTATAGAAAATGTGCCTAGAACAGTACTTGGCATATAGTAGGTGATCAATAAATATATTTTGAACTGTTTCATTTAAAAACTGAATTTCTTTTTTTTTTTAAAAATAATAGTTTATTTTTACATCATTTTGTGCCTTTTTCCATCTCAGTTGTAACCCCTGTGGGCTTCCCATCACCAGAGTCCAGTGCACTTCCCTCCCCTACATTGTTAAGAACTGAATTTCTATTCCAATTTGCTAAATAAAAAATTTTATTACCGTAAAAATAGCAATAACATTTTTGAATGCTTATGTAGTAGACTGGCATTCATGTGACTTATTTCATTGAATTCTTGTAATAGTTGTATGTGTGTGTTTAAATTCCCACTGTAAATGGTATAGAGATGGTGAGTGGCTTGACCAAGAAACAGAGCAGCTTAGTGGTAGAGTCTGGTGGTTATGACCCATTCAGTGCTCAGTTATTCTGCTTTCTGACTTAGAGGTTAATTTTGTAACTTAGATTAAGTATGCCCTTCTTTTCTTCTGCTCACGGGGTGGGGGGGATTAAAGTTAATGATATTTTTTGCCAAACGGAAATTTTATGCTTAATGCTGAGTTGTCTTGGCAACACAGAGTGAGTTAAGGATCAAATTTTATTTAAAACCTTGATTCACTTGAGTTAAGATCTTAGATTCCAATAACCTAAAAAATATTCATCCAAAAATACTGACATGAAATACTTTATGAGAATTGAAGTTAGATAGTTATGAAAGAAGATATTACCTGCCACTTTGAGATTCTATGGATTTTAGCCTATGTTATGTTGATTTGATCTTAGGTATTTGCTTGCACTTGCATATTTCCAGAGAGAGAGAGAAAAAAATAAATAAAATCATTTCCTAGAAACAAAGGTGAAAGTGAACTAACTCTATGTTCTTTAGGTTTGCTGTTGTGTTAGGGTGACAGTGATGTGGGTGTAATCATTTTTAAGAAGCCAGGATAAAATGCTGATAATAACAAGCTTCAATTAATGTGTTTTGTGTGCTAGGTGCTCTGCTAAGGCCTTAATATATATTATCTCATTTAATCCTAATGAAAATTATTTGAGGTAGGTCATTCTTTTACCTAGTTAAAAAAAACTATGTCTCAAAGGGGCGGGGCTAGTAAGAAACTGAGAGGGAATATGAGTGTGCTTTCCCTCACTGCCAATCTTCTCAAGGGGCCTGTATTCTTCAGAGAGAAAATATTCTTCCAAAAGAAGCTGGAGATAATTGATAGAAATGTATGAAGTATAGGAGATAGATTTTTGTTTGCCTTTTTACCCTCTTTCCAAAGTTGAGACTTTCATGAATGTCACACTGTACACTAGAATCAGATCCAGAGCATCAAAAAGTGTTCACACTTGAATCCTATTCCTAGAGCTTACAATTTAATTGGCTTGGGATACTAGCTGGGCACTGGAATTTTCAAAATTTCTTCGGGTAATTACTGGAATTGAAATCAGTGGCGAGTGCCAGTGAACCCCAAACTCACCTGCACACAACAGGGGAGCTTGAAAAGTGACCAGAGCCTGTGCCCCTCCCCCATAGACTTATGTCATTGGTCTGTCTGGCAGGCTAGAGTTTGTGAGTAGGTAAGTTTGGGAACTCCTGGTTTATGTGGTGGTTTTTAAATTTTGGTTGAACATTAGAATTACCTGGGGGGACTTTTAAGGCTTCCATTATGGTTTGTACTCAATCTAAACAGAATCTTTGACGGTGGAGTAGTTTTTGGTGAGCAATGGTTTTTGATACCATCCAGATAATTCTAATATGAAGCCAAAGGTAAGAAATATGGCTTTCTTCTTTTCTCCCTTATATTCTTTTGAACCATCTGTGTGTAGTTATTGAACTCAGAATATTTAAAGGAAGAATGAAGGTGGAAATGATTAGTCTAGAAGAGGCTTTTCCTTATGTAGATATACTGACTACATTTTTTTGACCAACATGAATTGCAGAACTAAACAAATTATGGAATATATCTTCTGCATTCCAAAAACTAGCCAACAATTTGGTTTTGCAGCCTTGTATTGATACATCTTAATTAATACTAAAGCCAAGGATGAGATCGCTAGCGGGCTTTTCTAAACCATTCTAGTTTTTTCTCTCTCTTTGTATATTTGACTGGTGTCAAGGTGAATTTGTCCTACATAATCAAGTAACCATTAAGAAAAATTTTTAATTTTAATTAAAAATCCCAAAAGTGATATCCTCTGTGTGTGTGTGTTGCTAAGTTTGCTCCCTCTCTGTGCTCTCCAGGAGTACCAGGTGTCAAAGAAGAACGTTTTGAAGAGGGAATGACAGTGAAGCACTGTGCATTGTCCCTAGTGGGAGAACCCATAATGTACCCAGAAATCAACAGGTTTTTGAAGCTACTGCATGAGTATAAAATCTCTAGTTTCTTGGTCACAAATGCACAGTTCCCTGTAGAAATCAGGTAAGTGGTCCAGCTTATTAAGATATGTTGCTTGATTCTGAGTTTGACTGAAAAGTACAACTAAGAGGATGCAAAAATGATTTATTGATTACTAAATACTATAAAAGTTGGTTGTAGGGCAGCAGAGAAGCTCCTACTCTTAAAAATTCATGCTATGAGAGAAGATAACATTAGCAAAAAGAATAGGGATACAGAAAAGTTGATGGGGAATTCAGAAGTGAATGTAACCCTTCAAGATGTGAGAAAGAGGGTTAAACTTCTCAGAAAAGCCATAATTTTAGTTAGACCTTAAGATATGAATGGGATTGGCCCTCAGGGACAGGTAGAATATTAGATTTTTATTAAGAACCTTTTGAGAAAGATGAGTGTTGCAGTATTTGTGTAACCATTATGTAAAAGAGTGTGTCAAAGGGACTGGCAGCTGGAAACCAAGTTTGCCTGTAGAGTAGTGAAATAAAGTGTTAGGAGGCCCCTGCTTTTAAGCTAACATGTGTATAACTTGAGATCTCTTTGTGCTAAACTCTCTCACTCCTACTCCCTGGTCCAAAAGAAAATGCATAAAGAAATATGTAAGTGTAAATAATAATGTTTCAGTTCTACCAGTTAGGAGAAGTCAAAATAACAGTTATCTCTGATGCCTCAGTAACTTTCAGGAAAACAAGGCACGCTGGTTTGAATTTTGAAAGTTGTTAAGACACTTAGTGCTAATTGTGACTGGATCATAAAAGCTACTTCTATTCAGAAAAAACTCATTTGTTCCACTAACAGGTGTTTTTAGTGGTAGGTTTGATAGGTGGATAGCTGATAGCATGCATCAGATATCTTTTGGGTAGTCACTTCCTTCAAAACCAAGTTACCCAAGCATTAATTTAGCTCATAATTCTGTGAATTGGCTGGGAGGTCTTCTTAATCTCGGCAGACTTTGCTGGTCTCAGTGTTGGTTATGTGTCCAGTCTGTTGGCGGATCCGCAGAGCTGGCTGGTTTCTGATGGCCTTGGCTAGGACAACAGGGGCTCTGTTCATAGAGATGCTCATCCTCCAGGAAGTTAGTGTGGACATCACATGGTGGTGGGGTTTCAAAGAGCAGCCAGAGCACAGGCATCTTTAAAACTTCTGTTTGTGTCACTTTTACTCACTTCTCATTGGCCACTGCAAGCCAAGTGGCTGAGCTTACAGTCAGTGAAAGGCATTCAGAACTGCAAGGCAAGGGGACATGGGTGCAGGGAAAGGAGGGGTTTAGAGCCATTTTTGCAGTTTACTAAATTGCAGTTGACTGTACTTGTCAAAGAGGATAGCCTTGCACCGCTGGCATCTTTGTTTTAAAAAAAATGTGATCATGTGGGATGACCTGGAGAGTCTTAAGGCCAGAAGTCTCAAGCTGGCAGTTGATAAGAAGTAGGTTTTATTTGCTATGAATTATGTTTAAAACCGGTCTTTGAGCCAACATTTAAAATCAGAGATTTTGCATAAAATCTGGACTTCTGACGTTTGGGGGAAAAAAAAAAAAAGAGACAATCTGGCAAAAACTGTCAAGAGATAAATGAAGTTCTGATTTTTACCTTCAGAGCACTGCAATGTGTCTGTTTACTCACAACACTTCTAATACCAGATACGTGGGTTTTCTCACACCATGCTCTAACTGGGATGGCCTACAGTTAGTTCACTTCTGACACCTACCTGGAGTTAGTGAGACCACACAGGGCAGGAGCCAAGTTCCACAGATGGCCCCTCTGCTTCAAGCCCCAGTCAAGTTTCAGGTTGCCACCTGTACCCTCTAACCAACAGGCTGTGAGTGGGGCTTCCCATGATTCCCTCCTAAAGTTTAACAAGTTGCTAAAACAGCTCACAGAATTCAGAAGACAATTTACTTACCACTTCTGGTTTATTATAAAGGCCACAACTCAGGAATGACCAGATGGCAGAGATGCACAGGACAGGTATTGGGGTGCCACTCTACCAGCACCTCGATGTGTTCACCAGTGCACTCCGTAAACCCCATCATTTAGGTTTTTTTATGGAGGCTTTGTCTATAGGAGGATTGATAAAATCATCTGCCATTGGTAATTACTGAATCTGGAGCCCCTCTCCCCTCTCTGGAGGTTGGGGTTAGGGCTGAAAGTTCTGACAGCCAGCTTCTATCCTGAAGCAGTTCACTAAGAGCTACCTCACTAGCTTTCATTCTGTTGTGATTGAAAAGGGTTTATAATGAATAACAGGATTCTTCCCTTGCCTCTCATTAAGGAAGTTGCTCAGGTTTTTGAGCTCTGTGACAGGAGGTAGGGCCAGAGACCAAACACATATTTCTAATTGTATCACAGTGGCACACCATGCTGTAGATTTCTTTTCTCTGAAACCTGTGCTTTAAAATACTCCCCACTCTACCATTTCATTGTCTCCTCAACCCTGAACTTGAACATCTACCACTTGGCAGAAGAATTGCTCTGTTGATTCTCTTATAGAAGAGGAATTTCTGTCGCTGTTTCTAACAAATGTGAAACTGATAGACTGTGAGTAGAACATAGTTCAGGAGAAAAGGAAATATATCACGTTGATAGAAGGCAAGAATATTCTTGTGTATTTTGTATGCTGTGTTTTGACACCAAAAGAACTTCCTTTTTCTTTAAAAAATGACTTGCTTGAGGGCCCTCCCTGGTGGCGCAGCGGGTTAAAGCACAGCACTGACAAGCTAAAGCCACTTCCACATGAGTTCGATTCCCGCCTGCCGCCTGCCCCGGAGGAGACCACATGGCGAGCCAGACCTCTCCTGACCCGCCCCCTGCTCCCCTCAGCAGTGTGCTTCGTCTATCTACCTGTTCTGCTCCCCACTCTGTCTCTGGTGAAGCCTCTCGCCACCCCTGATCCTCTGGCCTGTACCCCAGTTCTGTATGCACAAATAGATAAACCTTTAAAAAAAAAAAAAGACTTGCTTGAGTCACAGTTTATCTAGGCTCCTACAGACCTGTGAGTTAGGATCCTTATCCAAGTCTCTGGACAGCCATTCATCCCGACAGTCAGAAAGATCGTCATTGTTCTGCTAGAGCTCTCAATGTCAGTGTTTCTTATAAATTCTTCCGTGCATGTGCCCAAGACCTATAGTGAGACACCTGGCTGAGAGCAGCCCTCTGAGAGCCATGCCAGGGCCCGGGACAAGGCGGTATCCACATGACTGCGCTGTTCTCCTTTCTGAGAACCCTCGGAGAGCTCACTTGTGCCTTGTGGACATTTGAATCCTATAACTGTGCGGACTTCTGTGCCAGTGTGTTGGAGAGTTCAGAGTCAAATGGATACTTTGTGGTAGTCTTATTACTCTTTGCTACATCTGTAGTCTACCTTTGTTTTCATTTTATTTGAGTTTTTATCTGTTAGTATTATTTTTAAGTTTGCATTTTTTCTCTTTTGGTAAATACTGATAATTCAAAGCTTTCTGTCTACATACAAAGACAGAGCTGTGTTCCATATTTAACTACAACTCATTTGACTTTGTAGACTGCTTCCCACCACCAGATTTGACCCTTTGTACATTTACTTTTGTGCATCTTCTTCAGGGAACACACATGTGAGCTTCATCTCTTTCAGTGGCTTCTTTCACCTGTATTTCTGTTTTGTTTGCTCTGTGTCTGCTTTTTTCTTGTTAAGACATTCACCATATGTATTAGAGAACCTCTGTAAATTGGATAGCTCTTCATATAATTAGATGCTTAGTAAATGAAGAAACACATGACTTTTAATGAAAATGAAATTTTCTTGTATTTGTTAACTCAAAGTGCTTGCAGAAAACAGCTCTAATAAAATTAAGATTGATTACATATACCACCTAATTCTTTGAATAGAAGTTTTTTTTCCCCTTTTGTTTGGTTTTTAAGAAATGTGCTCAGCTTAAAATGTAGTCTTTCTATGAATTGATACAACACTTTCTGAAGCAGGCATGTCTTAGCGGGTTGAAAAAAAAGAGATTGTATGGTGACGTGGTAAAGAGCTCATGCTCGGGTCTAGAAGAAATCTATGTTTTAATCTTGACTGGATTTCCTGCTGGCTTTCTGACACTGGAAAGATAACTTTTAAGTGCCTAGAGTTCTCACCTGCAAATTGATTGTACTAATAATGATGACTATCTTAAAGTGGCATTATAAGTATATGAGCTAACACATGAAAACAGAAATTTCCCCTTTGGAAAGCTGGCTGAGTAATATTGATCAAAGATTACTTTCAGGTAAGGATCATTACTTGTGATAAAATAAGAGATCAGTCATGGGAAGACATGGGATCTCTGAGGTTCAGAAAATGTCTCCCAGGTCCTTTAACTATTTTTTTTTTATTTTTTTTATTTTTATTTTTATTTTTTTTTAAAGATTTATTTATTTATTTGTACAGAACTGGGGTACAGGCCAGAGATGCGGAGGGTGAGAGGATTCACCAGAGACAGAGCAGGGAGCAGAACAGGCCGATCGACGAAGTACACTGCTGAGGGGAGCAGCGGGCGGGTCAGGAGAGGTCTGCCACGCCATGTGGTCACCTCCCGGGCAGGCGGGGATCGAACTCATGCGGAAGTGGCTTTAGTTTCTCAGTGCTGTGCTTTAACCCGCTGCGCCACCAGGGAGGGCCCCTTTAACTATTTTTAAGGCCCTTAAGAATGAGCTCTATAGTTCCTAAGGATTCCTAAGGATCTCTCCTACATTTTCCCTCTGCTCCTTGGCAATAGAGCTATATAATTGCTTGATTATGGCACCTAACACATTTAATATTGACTAAATTGGTACTGTCAGTGTCCAGGGGTACCTATTAGCAAATGATGGATATTTGTAAAATAACCGTGACCTCTGGAATTTACAGTTCATAGTCTTAAGTAGTTATGGAGACATAGTGGAAAGGTCAGGCCAGTTCCCATTTTGTATAAAGTCTGTGTAAGTCCTGTAAGTCCTAACGATCAGATCATGATCATTAGAGGTATTCATTAAGACAGTCATTTCTGTTTTATAAAATACAAAGTTCACTTAAGGCAGCGTAGCCTGTTTGCTGGGCCAGACGCTCCCAGTAAAAGGGGCGGTGAGCTAGACTGCCTGTGTATTATGCTGTTATGTAACGGTTTTAGTAATTGATGTCCTTTACTCAGTAGTGACATACAACTAAGCTTTTAAGGATTCCCTTTGTATTTCAGTACCAGAGAGGGATTAAAGCAAGGAGAGTCTGTCAATATTTTAATCAGTTCTTTCCTAGCTTTGGTCAGAGCTTCGCCTCTTATTAACTTTGGATTTAGACCCTGCTGATTTTTCTACATATCACTAATCCACATCATTACAAACATTTGTTTGGTCTTCTTGCTCTTAAAAGTTCTCTTATCTAAAGTCAATAATATCAACCAAAAGTAGCTTTAAATATCTACCTTGGTGGCTGGATAAGAAGAAACAGTCTTCATAGTTTTAATTCAGAGATTGATAGAACTGATACTGATAGATATAAAAAGCACATAAACCTCTGGCGAATTTTATGGCTTGTGGTTATAACGTTTAAAAAAAAGGCATACACTTTCAATGAAAAATGCATAAATAACATTGTAGGTGTAAATTGTCAAATGGTTACAGTTAATAGTGGGGGGAGTTAGAGGAGAATATAATATAAAGGGGGAGATTTTCTAATTCTAAATTCATTGAGATCATAAATTATGAAAGACACTTGGAGGAAAAGCAGAGAAACTTTGAGAAAAGTAAATTCTGGTCTTAAAACACAGCCAGCAAGAAATCTAGTTGGTCAGAATGATTTGATAGAATGAGTCAGTGGATTTGAGAGAAGCGGAGAATGAGGGAGTCCCGAGCACTGCCTGGCAAGGCTTTTGCTTCAGTAGGTGCACACACGAGGGCCTGCATGTGCGTTTTCTTTTCTTTTTTTTTTTTAATATATAATAGTTTATTTTTACATCATTTTGTACTTTTTTTTTTTTTCCATCTCAATTGTAATCCCCATGTGCTTCCCATTACCAAGTCACCCATGCTGCACGTGCATTTTCTTCTGGGTTGGCCTTCTTTTTCTGTGTTCGATTCCTTTTGTTCTAGTTCTGCATTGTTGTTACTGTTTTCCCACCTAAGATCTTCACTTTAAACCCTGCTATTGGTTTGGGATTGTACCCTTCAAAGAGTGTTTGAGCTTTTGGGGTTGCTTCTATTTTTTAGTAGACTTCTGCAAGTTGGTGGGAGGTGGTCCATCAGCACCAATTCCATATCGTCATAATATTTCACTTGTGTATGTCTTGAATGTGAGACTTATGGAGACTTTGTGGGGAAGCGGTCTGAAATTCCCCTCTAATTGTGTTAGGATAATGGTGCCAGACCTTAAAAGCTAGATCTTGATTTGTTTTTCACTGAAATCTCGTGTTTTGTGATATACCAATTTAAGTAATTGAATATTTTCAGTTTATGAGGGATAGTGTTCTTAAAAAAGTAACCAGCATGATATTCCATTCTGTCACATTACGAAAGTCATCATTCTGTCCTTCTGGGAGAAGTAGAAGTTTCTGAACTCACCAAAATGCCTAATTATCACGTTTATTATAGATTGTAAGGTTTACATCATGACATTTTGACATAGGTATACTTTTCTTTTTCTTATTTTGTTGTGTTGTTGTCGTTTTGTTTTGTTCACTTAAAGGAACCTCAAGCCAGTTACCCAGCTATATGTCAGTGTGGATGCTAGCACCAAAGATAGCCTGAAGAAAATCGACCGCCCGCTTTTCAAGGATTTCTGGCAAAGATTCCTCGACAGTTTAAAAGCCCTTGCAGAAAAGGTAGGATTTATGACATCTCTGAAAGGAAAGGGAAGTACGGTGAACCCCTTCCTTAGCTTGCTCTCATTCCCCACAGTTTGTTACCTATGGTCAGCCTCCATCTGACAATATAACATAAAGTATATTGAGAGAAAGAGATCACAGTCACATAACTTTTGTAAAAAGTGTGTTGTGAAAATTGTTCTGTTTTTCATTTTTTTTATTGGTAACCTTTTAATGTGTTTAACTTGTAAATTAAATGTATCATTAGTATGGACATATAGGAAAAACCATCGTATATACAGGGCTCAGCACTATTCATGGCTTTACACTCCAATGAGGTCTTGGAATTCATGGCCTCAGACAAGTACTGGGAGTCTTAAGTGTAGCTTTTATGGATAAGGGAGGAGAGCAATAGGGAGAGGGTTTTTTCCCCCTGTACTTTTTAAAGTTAAACAAATAAAAAAAACCAAAACCTTTAACTCTTTCTAGACTGCCACTTTTATTATTCAGCGAACATTTATTGGTTTCCTCTTAAGTTTGTAGTGTTCTGCCTTAGATATACTCTTTGCCTTTCTTGTATGTAGGGAGAGAATCTATACATTCCCAAAGTTACCTAAAGCACATGTACATCACATCCTAGAAGAGTTGTCAATAAATAGTGTATGCTTCAACATAAGTTAATTTGCAGACCCAGAGTTCCTATCACCGAGGAACTCAACCTCAGGATACCCAAATTTATTGCCTTCTCCTGTGTACACTTGCCCCTCTTTATATTTAGCTCCTCTGTGGCATATGTATATTTGCTTTCCCTTTAAACCTAAGATAACCGGTTCTTTTCCCTTAGGACATGTCTCAGTAGTTGCTCCCCCTCTTCTCTCGTAGTTCCTTTCCCATTTCTGTTCTCTGTGCTTTTGCCTGACAGTTCTTCATACTGTACCCAAATGTGAATGATAATGAGAATCACTATAGAACTTTAAATATTAGGATTTCCTATTTCAAAAGGGATTTGAGATTATGTATTATGCAAACCACTGGTGGCCTTTGATGTGGGAGCCCCAGGAAGCCCCTCTGTCTGTCCTCTGCTCAGCACTTTGGTGTTCCTAACTGTGACTGTCAGCCACTCACTGTGTGCTGTGCTGCCTTTTGTTACCATTTTTACAGTTGTGTACAACACTTTTCTTAGTCTTTGTTTACTTCCTTGGGGCCTTTCTACTTCTTTGACTTGTATAAATTTCTATACAAACCTTCAAGGACTGTGACAAGGGGCATTTGTCACCAGAACCCCATTGGACCTATTCAGAGGCTGCTCCTTCAACAGTTTTGATAAATGTTTGTTAAAAGAATGAATGGGTGAAAACTCATCAGGACTTTGTCTGTAGGGGTAAAATGGACATGATTAAATCTCTTTCTTCCCTTTTTTTTAAAAAAAAAATTGTGTCCTTTTTTGGGTGATTTACATCAATATTATTTAAAAAATGCAAAGTAGACATCACATTGGTTTCTGATCTATCTCAGACTCCTTGTAAAGCAAGCAGGCTTAGTGTTTGTTAGATTCTTAAACTCTTGTCTCTGGACTGCACCTTCAGCTGTATCCTCTTCACTTGTTGCTAAGATAGGAGATTCATAGCATAAAAATCAGAATAGTTTAGATGGGAGTAAATAGCAGGAGCTGGCAATATCAGATACAACTGAGGTTCTTATTTAGGCTATGCTCTGAGTCAGTTTGGAAGCTGAGAAGTAGGCATTAGCAGAATTGCTTAACGGTTTCTTTTGCTTTTGGCCACAGCGTTCCACAAAATGAATTCTTATTTTGATATTATAAAGCCTTTAGATGTCCAGTTCAATTGTAACTATTCAGGGTTGATTCATTGATCATAATCAATGACCTGAAATTCTAAAATATTTTCTAATCTATGAGCTCCTTATTACAAGGCAACTGGGTTGCCCATATAACTAATATTGTTCCATGTAATTTTAATTTTGGGGGTTAATTTTTGCTCTTCCATATTATGTACATGTTCTGCTTACTCTCATCAAGCCACCCATGTTCACCCCCAGCTGCCTGCTTCCCCCATGTTCTGTTAATTGGTCAGCTTCAGGAATCTACCCACAGGGTGGGACAGTTGCTTTCTAAGCACTTTGTAGCAGTGTTGAGTTTGTGTTTCTCATTCTTGTATTGCTTATGTTGTCATTTAAGAAAGGCGATCTGTGATAGGAAACTGTTTTCTTTAACTCAGGCTGTGTTATTTCTTTTTGAATATCTGATACCAATGCTACATACAGTAAATACTTTCAAGAATGGTCTGTTTTACCGCTATTTAAAACTCAAAACATATATGTTCTTACTATACATATTAACTAGAATCAAATGTATTATTACATCCTAAAATAATTTGAGTTCTTAAATAAAAACTTTAAAAGTGTTATTTCAGGTACGTATTTAGAGTACCTGGAATAGACAGCAATTCCATCTAGCAATTCCATATTATCTTCTGTTACTTGTTTAGGCTCTTGTATAACCAAGCAAGGAAAGGCATTTGAAAAGAAAGTTTCTTGAACTTTATATAAAAAAAGATCTTTTATTTGCCCCAGGATTTTCTGCCTGTTTAGGAGCTAGTGGGACCAAAGTAGGAGACCGCATATTTTGTTTTTTTACTCCTGGCAAGTATCACCTTTACATTTACATAGTGTTACAGATCTTTATCTTTTGCTAAAATGTTCTTTTTCAGATATGAGAGAAATGCATTTGCACTTGAATATGTGGGGGCTAGACAGCAATTCCATCTAGGTAACAGCAAACATGTGTGTCAGTGTCAGTTTCCTCCTACCACAATTATTTGTCAAACAGTCCTTCCCCTCCCTCAAAAAAAAAAAAAAAGAAGAAGTTCATCTTGTACAAGAAGCACTGCAGACCTTTGGCAGTAGACTTTTATCAGCAGTGTGAACAGAAGTGTTTCTGTCAGCACATTATTATACTAAGTAGAGCATCCAATAGGAAATTGAAATACTTAATCCTTTTCCATTTTTAAGCAATAATAGCGAACTCTTGAAACCTCAGATTTGAAAAGAAAGACAACAATTTATTAGTCACCCTTATCATATAGTGAAACTTCTCTATGCCAGTCCATCCCAAGAATATACCGTTGTGTTGATTTTGAATGCGTCACGGCCATCTCTCTGCAATGGTAAATTCAACATAGGGAAATGGAACATCAATGTTGTTTTATTGTGAGTCACGTCTCTGACAGAATTTTCCACATTTCATCTGTTTCTAGTGTCATGCATAATGTTGCCTTCTATGTAAATGTACAGACGAATAAATGTTTAGTAAACATTTGGTCTTATTGTCTGGATTATATCTCCTGGTGGCCATATTAATGTACTTTACAGTTTGGCCTGCCCTGTTGCCCTCTTGTCCCAGTCTATAGGCAGCTCTTGTGTGTCTTGCATTCCTCGTAGCACTTCCTCATAGCATTTACCATGATTGGCTGTGATGGCTTAATTGTTCCCCTGAAACTTAAGGACCCCGGAGAGAAGACAGTGTATGTCATGATGTTACAGTGTATGGCATGATGTTACAGTGTATGTCAGTTTTTGCTCACTGTGGTATTCCCAGCTTTTATCACAGTGTGATACCCAGTTACTGCATGATGTTTGATGAATGAGCAAATTGGACTTATCCTTTCCCTACTTGGTGTATTTAGTTGTTTGCCAACAATCTGCCTTGTTTATAGTAGTCAAGATTTGGGATTCTGAAACTAGGCTGCCTCACTTTCAGTGCTACTCCTGACACTTGGCTGTGTAATAATATTGGGAACACTCAGTCCTCCGTGGGCAAAAAGGGGTTAGTGACAGTGCCCTAAGAAAGGTCTAGACAGAAATAACAAAGGATCATGGGATACCTGTGTTTTTACATTTTAAAATATGCTGTCTTCTATCACCAATTTTATATGTATGATTAAATGTTGTGGGCATATAAGATTTAAGTCAATATAATGGTAAATATCAGTATAACTATCATCTAGCTTACAACACAAAACATTGCCACGTCAGTTGCAGGTCCTGTGATTCCCCCACTTCTATGATATTTCTGCTCATGCCTGCTCTTTCAGAGGTAATCAGGGTCCTGCACTAGGTGCTTGCATGCCAGGCTGTTTTTATGCATATATTTAAATCTCCATAAATCACAAAGCTGTTTTCCATGTTTTAGAACTCTCTATTATAGTGTTATTCTATTTGTATCATTTTACAGCTGGCTTTTGGGGACCATTTTAAAAGATGTGCCACTGAAAGTTTTTTTAGATGTACAGCTTAGTGGTGTTAAATACACTCCTGTTTTTGAGTAACCATCACTACCATCCAATTCTAGAGCTTAGTTATCTTGCCAAACTTTGTACCCATTAAACAGTCTTCCTTATCACTCCCTCCTTGCAATTTGGTTTGTGTTTGTTTAAGGTTGTAAGATTTATTCATATTGACATTTAATTTTGGGACATTGTAACTGAGTAACATTCCATCCTAAAGATATTCCAGGATATTGTTCTTCATTGTCCTGTGGATGGGCATTTGGGGTTTTTGAAGTTTGAGCTCTGCAGTCATACCATTATTAGAAGAGTTTCTTTATGGACATGTATAGTAGTTAATGTCTATACCTAGGAGTGAAATAGCTGAATTGTAGGATATATACATTTTCAACTTGATGAGGCTTTTCAAAGAACTCCAGAGCTGCTATACACAGAGAACCAGTGTATTAGAGTTTTTGGATGGTCAGATTATAGAAGTAAACCCATCTATTCTATGCATGGTAGGGCCTCTAGATCCCGGAGTGACTGGTTGATTTATTAACCGGGACACTGCCCCACCCAAGGCCTGCTGACAGTACTGTGTACAGAATTAAACTAAATAGAAGGCAGAGAGCATTATTATGTCCTAATATTTAATAGTAGCTAATAGTTATTAAATGATCTTTTACTAGTTCTAATCCTGCTAATCATTTTGCTTTATCTTTATACCTTTATGAGGTAGGTATTCTATAGGCAAGGAAACAGACTTACAAAGTTGTTTGGCTTGAGAGTGTTCTTTCATTATTTTTTAGCATCTGTTTATTTTATACAGCTATAATAGAAGCTGTCATTTCTGAGACTATCAGCTACTAAAGTTATCAAGATGGTGTTGAACTCCAGTTTGGTTCTATTTTGTTAGTGATTACTCTGCCCAGAAGACAGTGCTAGTCCTTCTGTATAAAGCTATCATTTTCTTGGCCCTTCCTGGTGGCGCAATGAGTTAAAGTGCAGCGCTGAGGCTGTTCTCAGCCACTGCAGCCAGAATTGGATTCCCAGCTGGGGGTGGAGGGGGGCCATCTCATGGCAAGGCAGACCTCTGTGACCCACCAACTGCTCCCCTCGAGCAGTGTATTTTACTCGATCTGCCTGTTCTGCTTCCCACTCTGTCTTTGATGAATCCTCTCACCCTCCCCCCACACTTCTGGCCTGTACCCCAGTTCTTGTATGCATAAATAAATAAATCTTTAAAAAAAAAGCTATCATTTTCCCATCTCTTGTTTAGTTTTTAGCTAGGGCATTAAGGTGCATTTCTATATTATACAGTCTGATGTGGTAAAGATTTTCATGGGTTAGCAGAAATGGATAGAACTATTACTGGAATTACATAATTATATAATTTTATAATAATCTATTGACACAGTATTATTAGTATTTGAGGAAGAGTTCATCTGATCTGAGTAATCACTTAAAAATGCCTTTTATATTACATGGGAAGGAAATGATTTTGTATTTAATCATTATAATGTTAACTTCAAAATGCTATTTGATGAACTATGAGGACTGTGACATTAATCTTTGTAATTTGATGAAATATGGATCCATTTACTACATATCATTATAACATAGTGAGGTCAGTATGAAAACTTAAAAGTTATGATTACTGCTGAAATTAATATATTTCAATGAGTGATTGGGAAAAAATGCAAGTTTTCTTAAAGGTTTTTTTGAATGAGAATTGGTTGGTTTAAGTGAACTTTCTCCATTGCTTTCCAGAAAGAAATGTGCTACAGTTAAGGCTTATTTTAAGCAAAGCTTCAGAATTCTTCCTCTTCCTACTTTTACATTTTATCCCATATTAATTGTTACTTTCTTCTATAACCAAGACTTGTACAACATTCCTTTCTTAACAGGGGGAGTACAGAATATTCCTGTCTGTACTTTTTCAAGAATATGTTTAACAACTCTTACCTAACAGAAAATGGTATAGGGCTCTTTCCTCTTTCCACTGGGTGATGTATTCCTAAACCTATATGACAGGAATTCAAACTTAGTAGGTGAATGATTCAGTACTAAGTTGCTAGTTTAAACAGGGCCTTGGGGAGGCATTATTGAGTGACTTTGTCTGAATGGCTGAACATTCCATCTTCCCCATTGAGTAGATATGTTTGTGTAGAGGTGTGGATTGAGACTCAATCTTAAAAGCAGATCTTTACGGCGGCCTATACGGGGAATCCTTAAAGTGCCTCTGCATCAGACATTCTGTGGGAAAGGCCGGTATTTTTTTTTAAAATTTATTTATTCATACAGAACTGGGGTACAGGCCAGAGATGCGGAGGGTAAGAGGATTCACCAGGAACAGAGTGGGGAGCAGATCGACGAAGTACACTGCTGAGGGGAGCAGCGGGCGGGTCAGGAGAGGTCTGCTGCGCCATGTGGATCTCCTTCCAGGCCGGCGGGCATCGAACTCATGTGGAAGTGGCTTACGCTTCTTAGTGCAGTGCTTTAACCCGCTGTGCCACCAGGGAGGGCCAGGCTGGTATTTTTAATCACAAAAGTAGCATAAGATCATCTCCACAGCTTGTCTTAGCAGTAGAGGACCACGCTCTTCACTCTGTGCACTTCTTTCTCTTGCTCTTGGGGTAGTAAATATGTTTAGACCAAGCACCCTAGGGCTTGACTGCTGATATGGAATAGGCCTGTGTTTTTGCTAATCGTTAAAGTCACTTTCTGAAAAAGTTTAACGGGCAACTCCCTTATTATGATTAAGTGCTTCCTTTGTCATTACTGTTCTTCATAGGGAGTATTAGGGAGTTCCATTTGATTCTATAGCAGGTGTAGCCACTTCTAAACTTAAGAGGATAACAAAACTCTGATCCTTTGGGCTGAGATATCACCATTACTTGTCATGGTATTTACTTATCTTGAATTCTGTACACCTTCTAGTTTGGGCCTGGCCCAGCCAATGCTCTCCTAGTATAGCCATCCTAGGAAGTGAAGGGTATGCAGTAATTTCTGATTATCTCTTATACTGCCGGAAGGCTATCCGACACCTATCCACATTTAACACTTTAATAGACCTTTTAAACAAGGGATGAAGTAAAAGTGACAAGGTTAGGAACCTATGCTTGTATACAGTTTTCCTTAGCCAAAACCAAAATCCATGAGGGTACAAAATAGCGACTCAAGAAGGGTACTGCTCTATCCAGATAAGTCATTATGCCTGGTAGGCATCACCTACATTCAGGTAATTCTTTGGTTAGTCTCTACTTCATATATGCAAGCTTCTAACCCTGTCCATCTCTCACCTGTCAGAGTGTTCTCCAGTAGGCCTGTGTTGCTATACATGTTCAGAGTGGGGAAGGGTAGAACATTAAGGGGTAGAGTATTGGGAAGAAGCTCTTGTTATAAAGAACTTCTTCTCTCTTAATATTTTATCCTGATTCTCAACATGAATAAGACAAACAGGAAAATGAGGTAGAACCTACATGACCTGCTACACTCAGTCAACAGCATTGTCACTGAGGAGCCTGCACTCTGGCACTTCACTGCCTGTGCTTGAATATTGGCTCCAAGTCCTAGAGCCTCTTGTGAAAAGTCTTTGGCAGCATTGCTTCATTTCTGTCATCTGTAAAATGAGGGTAAGGGAGCGTGTGTCTCTCAGAGAGGTGAAGATTAAATGAATTAAGAAAGTGCTGCTAGAATGACTGTAACCCAGAGTAAGACTCAATAAGTGTAGTTTTATTTTGTAACTCTCTAAAAACATTTGATGAAGATCCATAATCTGTATTTCATGTAGAGGACTTCGTATGTCTGAAATTATAAATAAAAATTACTCATTGGAAACACTGACTTTAATTTATATCCGGTTTTGGAATTGTACCTTTTCAAGTATTTTGAGTTACCGAGCCTCTTGCTCTGAATGTTTATACCTAAAATTGGAAATACCTTTTATTGGTGTGTGTGGTATACTCTTAACTCCTAGGCAGAAGAAATTCAGGAGGGAGGTGCTGAAAAGAGTTTTGCTGCAAATATTTGTAGTACATAATTGTCTTGTCCCTGTTGCCTTATATTCAGATCTGTGGATTCTTTTTTAAACATTTTGATTATTGAGTTAACACTGGTTTACAGTACTGTTTATGTTTTAAGGGTATAGGTTCAAACCTCTATGAGCTATGTTATCACACCTTGCCCTCCACCAGAGCTCCAGTAACCCTCCACCGTAGTCTCTTGTGTCCTCTTCCTTGCATGGATCCTGACCCCCCCACTTTCCTTTTCTGGTAGCTTCAGCTCTGCTCAAATTTTAAGAGTTTGGTTTTGTCTGTTGTTTTGCTTGTCCTTTCTGTCCCATGTGTGAGTGAAATAATTTAGTATTTGTTTTTCTACTTATACTTTATTTTATTTAGCATTAATATTTCTACTTCCAGTCATGTTGTCACAATGGCAAGATTTAATCTGTTTATTCTAAAGTTTTTTTTCAAAAGATTTATTTATTCATACAGAACTGGGATACAGGCCAGAGGTGCAGGGTTGGTGGGAAGATTGACCAGAGACAGAGTGGGGAGCAGAACAGGAAGACTGAGGAAGTACACTGCTGAGGGGAGCAGCGGGTGAGGCAGGAGAGGGCTGCCACACCATGTGGGTCAACTCCCTGACTGGGGATGGAATTCATGCTGAGGCAGTTGTGGCTAGCTTCAAAGTGCTGTACTTTAATCTGCTACACCACCACAGAGGGCCCCCGCCCCCCATTTTTTTTGTGACTGAGGAGTATTCCATTTGTGTATATGTTTCTTTACCTAATTATATGTCATTGGGCACTCAAGTTGTTTGCCCAACTTAGCTATTGTAAATAATGCTGCAGTAAACTTAGGAGTGCATGTGTTGCTTCAAATTAAGTGCTTTTGTAATCTTGGGACGGAGATCTCAAAAAGGGGATTGCTATATAATATGGTGGATCTATTTTTAATATTTTGAGGACATTCATACTGTTTTCCCATAAGGATTGGCACAGTTTACAATTCCACCAACTGTGTCCAAAATTTCCTTTTTCTGTTTCTGGTCTTTTTGATATGAGCCATTCTCTTGTGGTTTTGATTTGTGTTTCCCTAATAATAAGTGATAATGAGCATTTTTTCACATGCCTGTTGGTCATCTGTATGCCTTCTTTGGAGAAGTGTATATCCTGAACGTCTGCCTGTTTTTGATTATTGGTTTTTTTTTTAATTGTATGAGTTCCTTGTAGATCTGATAATAAGCCCCTGTGAAATATATGATATGCAAATGTCTTCTCCCATTTGGCAGGTTAACTTTTTGTATTAATGGTTGTTTCTTTCACCAAGTGGAAGTTTTTTAATTTGATGTAGGCCCCTTTATTTATTTTTGCTTTTGTTTCCTTTGCCTTTGTAGTTGAGTCCCCAAAGACATCTCTGAAGCCAGTTTCAAGGAGTGTTTTGTCTATTTTCTTTTATGTATTTTATGGTTTTGGGTTTCATTTCCAAGTCTTTGGCCCATTTTTAATTAACTTCTGTGTGTGCTGTGAGATTGTGGTCTAAAATAATTCTTTTGCATGTAGCTATTTTTCCCACTACTATTTATTGAGGAGACTTTCCTTCCTTCACTGTATGCTCTTGGCTCCTTTGTCATAAATTAAGTCCATATAATTGTGGGCTTTCTTCTGGGCTCTCAATTCTATTCTATTAATCTGTGTGTCTTTTTTTTTTATTCCAATATCATCCTGTTTTGATTACTACTGCTTTGTCATATAATTGTTCATTCCTAGGTGCTTAAGTCCAAATGGAAAATAAGAGCAAAGCTTAAAGATATGAAAAAACATGTGTACCTTATTAAACAGCTCATTTCGGCTGGAACTACATCAAACTAAAAAACTTCAGTACAGTGAAAAAAACTATCAGTAAAATGAGAAGATGCCCTACCAAAATGCAGAAAATATTTATGCATTTTCCATACCACAAGGGGCTAACATCCAGGATTTACAGGCAACCAACAATAAAAAACTAAACAACCTAATCAAAAATGGGCAGAATATCTGAATAAACATTAATAAAAACAAGGCATACAGATGACCAGCAAACAGCACATAAAGAAATGCTCTTTTTCACTTATCAGGGAAATGGAAATTGAAATCACAGTGACATATACTTCACATCTGTGAAAATGGCTCATATCAATAAAAACAATAAACAGTAAGTTTTGATGAGGGTGTGGAAAAAAAAGGAACTCCCATATAAAAGTAGTATAGAGGTTTCTCAAAAATTAAAAATAGATCTACCATTTGATTCTGCAATTCCACTCCTAGTTCTGTTTGAAAAATTTACAAACATCAGTTCAAAAAGATACCTGCATGCCTTTGTTAATTGTAGTACTGTTTACAGTAACCAAGCTGTGGAAACAGTGTAAGTGTCCAACAACAGATGAGTGAATTAAAAAAATGTAATGTATGTATATGTGAATTGTCTGTGTGTGCGTATTTTGTGAAAGAAACTATCAGTTCCTACACAATGGAATACTACTCAGCCACAAAGAAAGATGAAATCTTGCTAATAGCAGCAAAATGGATGGAACGGATGGAGTTATGCTAAACAAAATTAAATCAGAAGGAGAAAGACATACCAGGTGGTTTGGTATGTGATAGGGGGGTTATAAAGAAACTAAATGGAGGAACAGACAGAAAGAAACAGACCTTTAGTATCTGATTGCAGCATTGAGGGTGCAGGCGTACAGGGAGGAGAGCGAAGAACAGAGGGTCCACTGGACTGTGGCGGGAAGTTACTGGTATTTTGGTGATGAGTGTGGTGTGGCAGCATTCTTTGAACAGGTGTGAACCTGCACTCCTGAAATGTATACAGTATACAAATCAATACTCCTTCAGCTTACAAAAAGTTATTAGTCTTTAAGAAGTAAAAACTCCAAGTCATTTTCAAAATAGATATACAAATAAGTAAAAATACATTAAAGTGGGCCCTCCCTGGTGGCGCAGTGGGTTAAAGCACAGCACTGAGAATCTAAAGCCGCTTCCGCATGAGTTCGATTCCCGCCTGCCCCGGAGGTGACCACATGGCATGGCAGACCTCTCCTGACCCGCCCGCTGCTCCCCTCAGCAGTGTACTTCATCGATCTGCCTGTTCTGTTCCCCACTCTGTCTCTGGTGAAGCCTCTCACCGCCCCTGAGCCTCTGGCCTGTACCCCAGTTCTGTATGCACAATAAATAAATCTTAAAAAAAAAAATACATTAAAGTAATCCTGTGGTTCTCAGGATTAGTCATTTGATAGTTTTCTGAAAAGACATTTTAAATGTATATGCCAATTAGAAACTTTTGCTTAGAACTATTGAACAGAAAACAGTCATCGTAATTTTGTAACTATGGGATAATACGTGATATTTTACAACATGATTTCCAATTTTCCTTAAAAATAAGATCTGTGATAACAGTAGAGAAGAACAACTTTTTGTTATTTAAAATTTGCTGTAGTTTTATATGCCATTAATGTAGCAGTGAATTGTTTACTCAGTAGAAATTTCCCTACTTGATAGTCTAAACAACCAAATACATGGAATAGTAACTGTCTGGGGTAGAGTAATTTTGGAACCAAAGCTTTTTGTCCATTTGAGAAAGTGTCTTTTACATTAAGCTTTCTGTATGTTAAGGTCAGTCTGAATAGATTGTGGCTTCAGTAATGGTGAGTAATAGTCTATGTAGCTCAGCATAAGAGAAATGGTTTTAAAGATCTAGTTATCCACAAGTTAACAGATTTTATCTACCCTCTGACCTTTGATTCATCATCTAAAGGAGTTGGGAAATGACATGTCTCCCAAATGCAGGCCTGCTCTGTCGATCGTCTTCCTGTGGCTGTTGCTTTCCCAGCAGCATTAGAGCATCTTTGCTTTTAATGTCCAAGCTTCACATAGTAACAGAAGTCTTGCAGTACAGTACAGTGTTTTAAATTGATTCTTATAAGAAGAAAATTTAAAATTATTTCCCCAAATGTAACGCAATGATTAAAATAACACATTGGGTTGACATTCCAAATATTATTGGTAGTTCATGAGGTCAGCCAGGTGTAGAGATTTCTGAAGACTCATCTTCTATCAACCAAGGTAGATTTGCTTTTTGGTGAAGCCACTCAGAGAGGCCACTTTACTTCTCTGAGCAGTTGCTGCTAACCTAGTTTGTTTTCCATTATCAAATCAAAAAGTAGTGTCTTACACATTTCATAGGCTACCACAATAGTTAAACACGGGCATTTCACTCTTTTTTAGTTTTACTTTAAGAATGTCTTTGGAGATTTGAGTTGATCTGTAATATATTTTATTTTCTCTCATTTAAAATAATGGGGAATATGCTTCAGTTTGCATTTTTTGCATGATGTTAGAGTCAGGAAAAGACTACTGATCTTCACTGAGAGATGCCTATGTTCTCGTGCTTAATTTTTAATTAACCTTGTATATGATAGTTACTGAACTCCATTGGGTATTTGTTTCCTGTATGTCTCTCTGCTACCTTCTTAAAACTGCATTCTTAAAATTTATAATATTCAGGGAAGCACTTACATTCTCTTTTATTATTTTTATAGTCATTTCCATTTAAATGTGAGTTTGGGATACATACTTGTAACAATACTCTATATAACATTTTTTATCTTTTGTAACATAAATTTTCCTATCCAATGATATACTCTTGTTCTATTATTTATTGATGATAATGAAGTGCTTCCTTTTAATATTTATCAATTTTTCCTTCTATTTTTATTGTGAGTCCCTTTAATGGGTGTCTAAAATTTTATATACTAGGTCATAACAAATGTTAAAAAGATCTAAATTGCACAGACTGCATTCATTCAACAAATATTTGAGTATTTAACATTTGGTAAGGATTCTTCTTACACAAGGATTCTTCTTTCCCAATGATTGCCATTGGGAAATCAGTGAATAAGGCAGATAAGGCCGCTTTTCTCTGGTGGGAGAGATAGAATATATTCAGTATGGCAATACCACCAGAAATTTAAATAAACAAAGCCCAACCACCTAAGAAAATTAGTTTTCCTTAGGAAAAAGGAATTCAAGATGCAATTACAGATATTTGTACAATAGTGAAAAACAGAATACTACACAGCAATATCCAGAATTGAACCAAAGGTGTCCAAGAAGTGTTTTAAATGTGGTAGTAGTGGCAGAGTATAGGAGAAACACAGGAGAGAGTTTTTCCTTTCAGTGGTTTCACAGTATCATCAAAAATACAGGCTCCTATCTTTTTGCTCTTACTTTCAACATTTGTCTTTTATTCTGAGGTTTGTTTCTTGGTCCATAATGCTAGAGCTCCATCATCATGTACATGTTTCAGCCTTCACTTTGAGCAGGCAGTACACAGGTGAGTACAGAAGGGCACTCTCCTTCCTCTTAAGATGACTTGCATCATCTTGGTCAGAACTTTGTTAGTTATACTCTGTTGATGGAGACTGGGGAGTTTAGCCTTTTAACCAAGTGTACTGTTGTTCCCAAATGAGCCAGGCATTCTGCTTTAGGAGGAAGGGAAAATGGATATTGGTATGTAGCCTGTAATCTACTGTTAACAAAGGTTCAATTAGGCAGTTATAAATGTAGCAGCAAAGTAAGCCTGTTAGAAAGAAGGAAACAAGATAAATGAAGGAACTAATTTGGAGGGGACCCCAAATATTTGATATTTAAGGGGTTACTGGTGTCCAATACCAAAGTAATCTTAGTGGCTTGGAACCAGCAGGCAGATTGCAATAATGTTTCTAAGACGGCCAAAGAAGAAATGACATCTTGGGAGGAAGACAGTGTTTGGGGGTTTGCTTAAGGGGTGTTACTGTACCTTGTTTGAAGTGAAGGATACCTGAACATGAACATGTAGGTAGAGAGGAAGATATGAGAGATAGTTGGTCTTTCTCTACATCAAATGAAGGTTTGTTTCTAGAAAAAGGGTTTCATTTGTGCTTTAGGATTCTTGACTTACTGTGGTATATGCTTAAGATAATATTCTTCCTAGTCATTCAACAGTGTGTTGTCAGTAAGTTTTTTTTTAAGTTATTGATAGTCCTGACACCAAATTGGGGCTAAGGCCACTTAAGTCTTGCTTGATAGGCTGAGTACTTGTCCCGTGTACCCCATCATGGGGTTTTTCACCTGGTAAAGGGTTGGGGGGGGGTACCCCAAGGGCACTAGGTGGTTTGAAAGATGTTTTAAAAAATAGCTATTACCTTTCAACTTGTCTTTAGTGATATTTACCCTGAAATTTTAAATAATATTAAAAGAAAATTTTCATGTTTATCAAAAGTAGTTTGGGGTTAGAAATGATTGCGCCCTACTGCCACAGAGGGCTGTCAGCAGGTCATCAGTCCTTGTCACTTAACAGACCAGGGGCACCTTTCCTTCTATTTCACAGATTTCATCTTCATTAATTTCTTCCAAAATGAGTAACTCAAGGGCACTCAGATTGAGGCATATTTAAAATTTTTAGCTTAGGTATTACCACTTTAGAGATTAGAATTGAATCCTCTTATGAGAATCATTGTGTTTGAGTTATGAATAGAGTTTGGAGAAAAGGGAAATTAGAAAGAATGGTCAGCAGATAATTCTTTTGCTTATTGAAACCAGGAAGAGGGAAACACTTTTTCAAATTGACATTTGAAGACCCTTATTAGTGCATTTGGCAATGAGGATAGTGGAAAGTATGAGCACTGTTTGAATTATGGCATGTGAAGATAACTTGTTTCTCCGACGTTGCCTAAAGAAGCTAGTGTGTCTGGCAAAAACTCATTTGCCTCCTCCATAGGAGTAAAGAAATGATGCTGTTCTTCCTTCATCGTCTGAGATAGTAGGTTGAAATAAGTACTATTTATATTCAGCTATCTGCATCTTCACTTTCAGCCACATCATGAGGGGAAAAGGTATTTTGCCTGTTACAAGTTAGCAATGTTCAAAATCATGTAAATAAAACTTGAGCAAGTCCTCAAGTTAATTAGCTTTGTGTCTGCTCATTTTATGGTCGTTCTGATGAGATATCTTCTAGCACTGGAGTTTGCAAAACAAAACGAAAACCTAAAGTCCTCTGCCTGAATTGAAAACCTAAAGAGAATGTATCAGTCATTTTTGCTTCTAAGAGCTGAACTATATCTCAAGATGTGGGGACACCTCAGTCTGATCCAGTGATTCAAGAAAGCACCATTTTACTGTATATTACCATAAAGAACTTTTTTTTTTCTTCTGTTCCTAGCTCATGACAAATTTATCATCTTTTGACTTCATGTCCTTGGAAAATAACTGGTAGACACTGAACTCAATGGGTAACCTGTTTGTATGTTTGCAACATATTATATAGTTCAAGTCCAACTTTCTCACTTTTCTCAAAGAAGAGTAGAAATTATTTTTAGACTGTTGATTGCCAATTTGTGGGGTAGTTAGGAAATAGATTTTGAAGATATGAATAGAAGGCTGTAAGTTCATTTTCCAGAATTTACTCCTCAGAAGTTCTGGGGCTACAAACCCACCTCCTACCTAGTTGGTGGGACTGCAGTTGGATCAGGTGTGGTTTTTTCCAGTAGTAAAGATGATCTATAAACTCCATGCAGTAGAAGGAAAATTTAGGTCGGAAGTTGGGAAATACAGCCATCAGTAAAAGCCCTTGGAAATAGTATGTTTGTTAACTAAAAGGACAGAGAAAATGATATTCTAAACACACTGTTTAGTAGTGGAGCTGTTAAGTTTATTTCTACTTTTCTATTCTTTCTTAGAAGTAACATTTTCAGTAACCATATGCTAGTCGTAAATTAGTTGTGTTGTGTTTCTGGATAGTTTAAGAAAGCAAGAGAATTAAGTTGAAATTAAAAGCCTGGAAAGAAACTTTAGTTAGCCCCTTTAGTTTATCTTGTTTTAAAATGTTCTTTGTAGCACCCTGAAGGTGATCCCTAACAACACACCTCCCTGGAATTTAGCAGAGCATTCTAAAGTGCAGTTTAAGGTCTGGCTTTGTTTTTGTCCTTTTAATGCTTTTTTTGTGATTATAATCAAAAAACCTCTAGTACTTTTCCTTTTATTTTCTCCCCTTCCCACCTTACTAATATGTGGACACCTTTTTTCTAACATCTCACTGGTAATGATTCAAAATTCCTATACATTCTCAACCGAATGTTAAGGAGAATATGTACAGGAACAAATCTACACATGGTTGAATTTTTCAGTCAAGGAATTGGTGATCAGATGGGGATTCAGGTGTCCAGTGGCAGAATCTGAACTTAGTACAATGTGGTGTGTGCCCACATCTGGCTTGCACCTGTTTTTTGTATAGTTTTCCTGCCACACAGCCTGTGCCCTGTCTGCGGAGGCACTGCTGCTTACTGGCAGGGTGGAGTACTTGTCACTGAGACCATTTGGCTCCCAAAGCCTACAATATGTCCTGTCTGCTTTTCACAGGGAAAGTTTATGACCACCAGTTAGACTAACTGTGAGGAAGCTTGGAAACTGGCTTTGTGCGATAATTACCACATCTGTGGTGACGTCCGGTGTGTCCTCCTGAATGCATACCGTTTCACCTTGCCACCCTTACTTCTTGGAACCCTTTCCTCTTGGTTTTTCAGAACATTTTGCTCATTTTCCTTTATCTTTGCTCCCTTTGGGCTGCTTTCTGCCAAGCTTCAGTCATCAAGCTTGCTTTCACTCTTATCTTGCTCCTGGAGCACATCCTTCTGTGTCCCTCCATCCAACCTTGTTGCCTCTCCTGAGGGCTGTCTGCTGTTTTCTGAGTGTGCCGCGCGCGCCCCCCCCCACCCCCCCCCCCCCCACATTGCTCCACTGACACCTCAGAATCTGAGTGAGCGAAGTGGAAGTCCTCATTCTCATTTTTCTTATTAGTGCTGCTGTTCTGCAGTCACTCCTCAGCAGGAAGAAGTCCTTTTTATTTGTAGTTCACACTGAACATAGTTACCAGATGTTGTTTATCTTAAACTTTCAGGCTGGTTCCTTAAATTTCCAAAGGAGTACATCATCTTAGAGTGTGTGTGTGTGTGTGTGTGTACGTACACAGTCATATTTCTTAACCTGTCACACTTAATATATGTTCATTTGTAGCCTGTTATTTTAAAAACAAATTGTCAAATTTATTGTCACTAACAGTACAGAAATGCAAAAATTAAAACTGCCTGGTTTGAGTCCCTACTCCTTCTTCTCTTAAATCTAACTCCCAGAAAGGGATCTCTTTATTTTAGCAAGTATCTTCATGAAGTGTATGTCACAGTGTGTAAACACTGACTGTTTACTAACTGTGCTTGAATTTCAAAAACTACAAATTGGAGCCTGCTTTATATACTGCCTACAAGTTGCTTTTTTTATTTTGTACCTCTTTTCTATTTAAGTACAGATAATTTTAAATAAGTATTCTTTTAAATAGCTGTCGCACTATTTCATGGACATGTTAGTATTTACTTAACTAATTCCTGATTGATAGTTATTTCCATTTGTTTAATATTATAGAGTTGAGCATCATTTTGCTTTTTAAATCCACCTGTGTTTTAGAATAGTTTTGATTTGCAGAAAAATTACGAAAACAGTATAGAGAGTTCTCAAGCATCCCAAATGTTTATTCAGTCCAAATGTTCTACTACCATTTTGTTGAAAAGACTAACTTCATCTCTTGAATGCCTTTCATCTTTTGTCACAAATCATTTACCGTATTTATGTGGATCCATGTATGTTGAGCATTTTAAAAAAAATCAATGCTCATGCGCGATATTTTCCTTTCTAAAATCTCTTTGATTCTGATGTTTTGATTGGTCTCACAGAATGGGTTGGAAAGTGCTCTGGCTGCTTTTGTTTTCTGGAAGAGATTGTGGTGAATTGATAGAGAATTTCTTTCTTAAATGTTTGGTAGTCACCTGTGGGCTTGTTGCTTTCTGTTTTGGAAGGTTATTATTGATTCAACTTCTTAAACACATATATAACCTTATTTAGATGGTCTGTTTGTTGTGCATTGTCTTGAGGGAATTTGCCCATTTCATCTGTGTTATCAGATATCAATAGTGTTATTTATAATCTTTCTTTTTTTGTTATCTGTGAGATCAGTAGTGGATGGTCTCTTCATTTTTTATATCAGCTAATTATCTCTTTGGTTAGATTAGCTAGAGGTTTGTCAGTTTTATTGTTCCTTTTCCTCAAAGAATGAGTTTTGGTTGACTTTTTTCCTACTTGTTTTCACTTATATTGATTTCTGTTTAAATTTTTGTTGTTTGCATGTACTTTAGTCCAAAGTGCTTCTTCTTTCTATACTTTCTTAAAGTGGAGGCTTCGGTTATTTTTTTTTTTTTTCACTTAGGATCAAGATCCTTTTGAAATACTATCAGGTTTCATTGCTGCGTAGTCATTCGTCAAGTGGGCATTGCTGTTATTTTCTTAATCCATGACTATTACGTATCTATGAAAATCTGTGCACGTCTTTGCTCATGTTTCTGATATTTTATAAGAATAAATTATAGAAGTGAAGTTCATGGAGTAAGATTACAATTATGAAGGTTTTAAGTAGATACTGCCAAATTTTCCCTTTAGTAGGTTGTAGTATAGTCTTGGTATTTCTGCACATTCTCACCAATTCCAGATACTAATATTCCATTACCTACTTGATAAGCAATAAAACTTACTACATAGACCTCTTTAAATTTTTTCTTTAAGATTTATTTATTTATTTATTCATACAGAACTGGGGTACAGGCCAGAAATGTGGAGGGCGAGGCGGAGCAGCACGCGGGTCAGGAGAGGTCTGCCATGCCATGTGGTCACCTCCGGGGCAGGCAGGGATCGAACTCATGCGGAAGTGGCTTAAGCTTCTTAGTGCTGTGCTTTAACCCGCTGCGCCACCAGGGAGGGCCCGACCTCTTTAAATTTAATGTTAGTTTCTTTTCATTGAACTGTGGCATATATCGCTAAAGTGTACTGTTCCTAAGTATACTGCTTGACTTTTTTTTTAACGAGGTCATTTCACCAATATAATTAACAACCTTAAAGTATCTTCCTTTCCCACTATCTCCAGAAATAACCACTATCCTGAATCTTCTGTGTTTACTCTTTTATTTCGTCTAGCATTTTTTTTTAAAGATTTATTTATGTATACAGAATTGGGATACAGGTCAGAGGTGCAGGGGGTGGGGTGAGAAGATTCACCAGAGATAGTGGGGAACAGAACAGGCAGGTGTACTGAAATACACTGCTGAGGGGAGCAGCCAGTGATACTGGAGAGGTCTGCCGCGCCATGTGGGTCAGCTCCCTGGCGGGGGATTGAACACATGCTGCAGTCACTGCGGATCGCTTCTCAGTGCTGCTCTTCAACCTGGTGTGCCACCAGGGAGGGCTGTGGTCTGGCTTCTTTGGTAGCATTATTCCTATCAGTTGTATCCAAATTACTTTATGTAGCAGTAATAACTTTTTTTCAATGCTCTGTAGAATTGTGTTGTAAATATGTCACAAAAAATTTTAAATTCATGCAACCATAGATGAACATTGGGATCATTTCCAGATTGTGTCTATTATGAACATTGTTACTCTAAACTTTTTAAAAATGTATGTTTATTTACTTGTGATATTAAAACAATTTGTGCTATTGCTATTGTCTGTTTGTATATATTCGTTTGTAAAATACCTATTTTAGTTCATCATTTTTAAAAACACGTTGAGATGCTGGTGATTTTCATTGATTTGTAATTTTTTTTTTATTAAGGATGTATGAATTCTTTCTCTCTACACACCCCCACCCCCAGCCGTACTTAGCTATCTATATATATTTTCAAAACTTGTTAGGAAGTGTCCCCCCACCCAAAGATAATTGAATTAACATCAGTTGTTGAATGATTGAGTCTTTACCCCATGTTTTGTAATGGCTGCCTATTGTAATCATGTTTTCATATATTCATGGAGGTGTTTCTGAGCTATCTACTGTGCTCTATCAGCTAAATTTTCTATCTCATCATATTACCACAGTTACTGTAGTTTTATAGCTTTATATTTAGCACAAAAGATCCTGTTTTCTTCTTCAAAATTGTTTTTCTTTGGAATCATCTAATTTATTCTTAGCTCCAGTACATTTTTGTAATTATTTTAAAACTAGTTTGTCATTTTTCAGGCAAGCACACAGACAGTGACTAGAATCACATTGACTTAATAGGATTATTTGGGAAAGTAGCCATCTTTGTGGAAACATGTTTTCTGTTTATCTATCATCTTAAAGTATAACTTAAATTTTCCTTGACCAAAATTTATCTTCCAGTTGTGGATTATGTTGGCTCTTTTCCTGAAATGTTAGCTTTCTATACCTCTTGAATTTTTGTTTGTAGGTTCTTCTTGAGTAGTAGATAGGTAGTTTTGGTCACATGAGTCCTCTTAACAGGCATCTAGGTCCAATTTGGTCCAATTCCCGGTCACTGGGCTGCCTAGTAATATTTTTAGGCCAACTATGTCTTTTACATTTTCTTTTTTCTTCTACCTCATCATTTTTCATCTTGCAGTGGGAATGACTCATGATGAACATAAAGTACCCTATTGACTCTATTGCTCATAATACGCATTTTTTAGTAAAAATTGCAAATTAATAAGGACTTTATAGCATGTTAGTATTTGCATAGTAAATGCTTTCTAGTCTTCTTCCAAGTTCATAGTGCTGTCATTCCAGATTCACTTTCTTATGAGTCAGACATGAGGTAAAGTACTGTACACAGAGGCCGATCTTGCCACGACTAAGCTTTCCAAGGAGGAAACTTTATGGGTTTACTTTAAGGAGTGAGTCACCGTCTAACCAATCTGGGGTCCTGGTTTTGTTTTTTTTTTTTTTGCAGAGGTAAGCTTAGGCACAAGGTCGTTAATTAGTGAGTTGAAAACAATCTGAACATTCCTTGACTATAAAATGCTTGCTATTTGGACAGTTAATTCCTCAAGAAGGGAGCCTTTAGTATATTTAGCTCCATTGGGGACTTTAAATCATGAATTGTTACAAGTACTATTTTGGGAGAAATATAGATCTTTAGGATATATTGATTCTGTCCACCCCATATTCCTGTCAGTTTGCTTTGATTCAGTATTTAGTAAGTTGTTTTTGCTGTCATGAGCTGTCTTTCTCATAACTTACACACATTTGGACCCAAATATGTATTTGTGTCTACTACAGGATGATGGGTAGACTTTGAGGGAACATTGCCAGACATTTCACATTTTTTGTCAGTTTCTTGGGACATCCAGATCTAAGTATTGGTTTAGGATTGGAGTCTGTATGTTCTCTTGGTTGGTGTGGATTGTAAAAATCAGCTTACTTATTTTTCATGGTATTGTCTCTCTATTTACTTTCAGTGGGTAGGTTTCCCCACTCCTTCATTTTGTGGTGGTGGTGACTTGAGGGGGGTCTAAGTATAAATCTTCTCTCATTGTAAAGGAGAGAGTGGCCCTGTGATTCTGCAGATGTGTCTTTCTTTCTTTAGAAATCTTATTTTTTATTCTCTTTCATTTAGTTTGGTTTTATCATTAGCTCTTTACATTGTAATCCTTATTAGTCATCTTACAGAAAGTTCTTTCTTTCATTTTCTCAGCATATCCATATTGTAAATTTCCATCTTTCTGGTTCATGGGCACAGGTTATTATCACAATGTGATAACTGCCCTGTTCAAATGCCAATAGAGACACGTTCCAATTTCTCCTAGCTTTCAAAGGATGGAGTGACACTGCTCCATATGACTCAGTTCTCTTGTCAGAATTTGTTTTCATTTATTAAGTATTCGCTTCCTAACTCTCCTTATTTCACTCAACTGGGTGTCCTAGTCTCTTTTGCATTTTTATTTCTCAGCTTTCTCTTCTTCTTTTTTTTTTTAAACAGATTTATTTTATTTATGCATATAAGAGCTGGGCTACATGCCAGAGGTGTGGGAGGTAAAAGAATTGACCAGAGACAGAGTGAGGAGCAGAACAGGCAGATGGACTGAATACACTGCTGAGGGGAGCAGCGGGAAGGTCAGGAGAGGTCTGAGGAACCATGTGGGTCACCTCCCTGGTCAGGGATCCAACTCATGCTGCAGTGGCTGCAGATTGCCTCACAGTGCTGTGCTTTAATTAACGTGTTACACCTCTAGGCATGGCCCTCTCAGCTTTCTCTTCTTAAGGCTTTCAAGAGATGAATGTATAGCATCTCTTTGATGATACTTCCACTGTATACATTGTATTGTGATTGGTTGTGTATATATGTGTATAAATATGTCTATACATGTATGTGTATGATTTTTGTATATGTGGTCTCACTCTTCTACATGCAACATCTTCCCACATGTTAACTACCATATTAACTCCTTTTCATTTTGCTATTCCAAGTTTTAAATTCCAGCCATACAGCCTCATATTCCAGTTAATAATTCATGGTCTTCTGAATCTAAGGCAAATCTTTTCATACTTCCTTTACCAAAGTTTTTGGGTTTTGTGCAGGAGAGTTTTGCCCAGGGTAGTTGTTACAGTGGATAGTTGTGAACATTCATATTGCAAGACAGTTAAGCTGTTTCAGTTGCAAGATTGGTGGTGCAGTGGATTAAAGCACAGCACTAAGAAGCTAAAGTCACTTCAGCATGAGTTCGATCCCGCCTGCCCCGGAGGTGACCACATGGCGCAGCAGACCTCTCCTGACCCGCCCCCTGCTCCCCTCAGCAGTGTACTTCGTCAGTTGGCCTGTTCTGCTCCCCATTCTGTCTCTGGTGAATCCTCTCACGACCCCTGCACCTCTGGCCTATACCCCAGTTCTGTAGGCGTAAATAAATCTTAAAAAAAAAAAAAAAAACTGTGTGTGTACCTGTTTTCTGGTATCATAACTTTTGTGATGTTTTCTCCCAAGTCTTTTTTTCCTGTACATATATATTTACATCATTAATACCATTGCACAATCATAATTTTTTCTTTCCCTTTTTAAAAGTTCAATGCGCGGGTTAAAGTGCAGAAGCTAAAGCCACTTTAGCATGAGTTTGATCCCCGCCCTGGAGGTGACCCATACGGCATGGCAGACCATTCTTGACCCGCCCGCTGCTCCCCTCAGCAGTGTATTTCAGTACATCTGCCTGTTCTGCTCCTCACTCTGTCTCTGGTGAATCCTCTCATTGCCCCTGCACCTCTGGCCTGTACCAGAGCTCTGTATGCATAAATAAACAAATCTTAAAAAAAAAATTACCTCTTATCCTTAAACATCCTTCTAAAGTAGTTATTCTCAATGGGAGCTAAGGTATGAAAAAAAATCTATTTCCTCCTCCTCCCCCTTGTTGAGAATCACATCTGCAGAGTATTATTTAGGAATATCTTTCTTTGTTATGTTGGGTTCATAACCATTATTCTGAAATATCTTCTTTAACGTTAGGTAACTAAGACTCATGAATTATCTAACTTCTTGAGTTTATTGTATCTTATTATGAATAAAATTGAAAGGAACATTCTTATTCATCAGCATTTGTCTACAATTTTTATCATTTTCAAAGGCTCAGATTTTTAGAACTGCAGTTATTTGGTCAACAGATTTGAATAGTTTTCAGATTGTCTAATTATATTGCCATGTTAATTTACAGGGTGTTTGTACTGCATTATGCTTCTACCAGTAGTGAACGAGCCTGCCTCTCGTCCTAAACTATAGGCAGCACTGACTACAGCTATTTTTAAAAATCTATACCACTTTCATAAGCCAAAATGGTACCTCATTATTGCTTCAGTTTGCGTTTCTTTGATTAATAGTAACTCAGTACCACATTTTAGGAGACATTTTACCTTGTTTTGACACAGCCTCAACTCGAGTTCCCCTTGAATTGTAACTGTCAAGATAAATCATTTACATTAAGAGTTGTAGTCTTGAGATATAATAACATCATCCAGAATGTGTAACAGTGTGAGCTACACATTGTAAGCTTACACAATGTAAGCTGCCTAATTAGAAGCAACAAATTTCTAACTCACAAGTACTTATTTTTTAACCTTTTATTGTGAATTTCATAAAAACCCAAGAGAGAAGAGAGTATAATATAAGGAATTTCTTTGTAATCATGATCTTAGCTTTGACAACTATCTGCATTTCTTTTTTTTATATATCTCCCCACTTTTAACATAAAATGATAAAAATTGTAGACAAAGGCTGATGAATGAGAATGTTCATCTCAATGAGGGATACATTGGAATATTTTAATTCAAATAAATAATAATATTTTATCCATTTTAATACTTGTAAATATAATAAAAACTTTAAAATACCAAATAGCTCCTCCCAGTACTTTGTATATATCTTTTCTTTAGTAAGACTTATTAGAAAATATTACATATACAGAAAATACAGAAAAGTGCAGAGCTTAAATGAACACTTTGGTGAATGACTACAAAAGGAACACACCTCTGTACCCAGCAACGAGCTCAAGAAATAGAATATAAGAGCAGCCTCAGAGCCTCCCCTGAGCTGCTGCAGTCCCCTCATGTCATGAGCCCTCTTCTGTCTAAAAATAATCACAGTTTTGACTACTAACACTATAATGATTTCTCCTTGTTTTCTGGACATTTTGTTATTTTCATTTCACTCTGAATTCTATAACCCGTTTATTAAAAATGTTTTTAAGTGGGGGTTCTTCTCCTCTGATAAGTATCCATTTGATCTAGTATTATTAATTAAAATAACATCCTATTTCCTGGTCTGCCACAGTGCCAATTTTGCCATAAATCAGGTATTCATCCAAGAGTCTTTAGGTTTTCTATTTTGTTCTACTGCTCAATCCATCAACATCTCTCTATCTTAATTGTTATAACTCTACAGAGTCATGATATCTGTTAATATAAAGGTCTTTAATTTTGTCCCTATTTAACTTTGGTTTGGCTAATCTAGGCCCTTTGCATTTCTGTAAAGACTTGAGCATCATCTTGTCAACTGAAAAAAAGAGAAAGCAGTTTCACAAACTGGCATCTATAAATTCAAACTCTAATAATGATAACGTATGCTTTTAAAAAATGATACAAGTCTGCTCTAGTGTGTGTATTTTACCTGGTTCAATCTTGTCTCAGACAACCCAGCCACATCAGATCACCTTCGCTATATTCTTTTGGTTCTAGGCAAGTCATAGGTCCTACTTCTACTCAGAGGGAGGAACTTCATTTATATTTTCGACTATCATTAATAATGTTGTTCTGTGATGTTTAACAATTTGGCATATGGTCATTTGTTTTGGGTCCTGGAAGGAACCTGCAGAGTCAAAGAGTGGAAGCTTTTTTCAGGCTTTGATCTCTGTTATCTAATTGCTTTGCAGAAATCCAGTGCCTGTTTTATTTGCAGTAGTTCCCCTCATCTGCAGTTTCACTATTACGTTCCACTTATTCATGTTCCACTTATTCATGATCAACGTGGCCCAAAAATGTGTACAAGAAGATATTTTGTAACTTCTATTACAGTATATTGTTATAACTGTTCTAATTTATTGTTATTGTTAATCTCTTACTGAGCCTAGTTGATAGACTAGATTTTGTCTTAGATATGAATGTATTGGATGTGAAGGGTTTGACACTATCAGCAGCTACAGGCATCACTGGGCATCCCCTGCAAATAAGGGGGGCTGCTGTATATGGACAGCTGGCAACCATGGCATTTCATAAAGGTGTCTTTTCTGCCACCCAGAGATCATTAAATAATGAGATAGCAGCAAAGAGGACAAGAATAATTAGAAATTCTTTTCATAATCACTTTGAGTGATTGATACCTGAAAGTCTGAAGTCATTTGGTTTAGTTTTCCATAGTCTAAACTGTTCACTGTTCCTTACTAAATCTAACTCAGTGTGTATTTGCCAAGAAACCTTTGGGTATTTAATAATTGTATTTGATATTGTGAGGAAGAGACAAGAAGTAAGCTGCCTTTATAAATTTATGAGGATCTTATTGTTTAATTTCTTTTTTCATCTTACAAAATATAACTTCACTTTATAGAAGTTCATGTTGGATTTCACCTTACCTGGTAATGAATGGGTTGAAGAAATTTGAGGTATTCTTTCTAGGTTACAATGTGAATTCTGCCAAGATCAAAACAAAGGTGGCCTTTTCTTTGTTTTAGCAACAGCGGACTGTCTACAGACTGACTCTGGTGAAAGCCTGGAATGTGGATGAGCTCCAGGCCTATGCTGAGCTGGTGTCCCTAGGAAATCCTGATTTCATTGAAGTGAAGGTAAGCCCCTGCCGGCCACAGGCATGTGTTTCTCATGATGCATTGTTGGCCGTTGTGAAGTTAAAATCTTTTAGAGCTATACAGGAGGGCTCAGATATTTTATTTGTTCATTAATCAAGAACCTGGTATTATGCTAAGAATTGGGTTTAATAGTAATAAAGACTTAAACTTTTGCTTTTGAAAAGCTTATTTATAGTGAAAGATAGGCAGTCAATACAAAATGAATAATTAAAAGCCACATGTTGATGTTAGTATACTGAGAAATGACATAGTGCTATGGTGAGCAGCTCATTGAATTGTACATTTTTATTATAGAAAGCTTCAAACATATTTGTATTTGAATATATTAAGAAATATTTGTATATATGAAGAAAACATCATCACAATAAACCTAATTAATGTCCATGACCACACAGTTATAATTTCTTTTTCTCATGATGATACTAGTACTTTACGTCTATCTAGAAGGTCTAACGCCTTTAGAACGCTCTGGGGCCTTCTCTGGTTGTGCAACGGGTTAGGATGCAGCACTGCAAGCTAGCCGCAGC
>NW_004567125.1:5904477-5932448 GCF_000260355.1 Condylura cristata | reverse complement strand
AGATTCTCAGTGCTGTGCTTTAACCCGCTGCGCCACCAGGGAGGGCCATCATGTTCATTTTTAAACTCATGAACAGTCTTGTTTCAACTACCTTACCTCATTTTTTTTTCGGAAGTAAACCACACATTATTCAGCTGTAATTGCTTCAGTTATATATATCTAAAAGATATGTTTTAATTTAAAATTATTATTCAAAATACTGTTCTGAGAGCTAAACAGTTTCCCCAAATATCTTTTAATTATTTGGACATGTAAGATTTCAAATATGACCATTTAAAAAAAAAAAATTCAACAGTATTTTACAATATTGTAATCGGCCTTATTTCTTTCTTAAATTTCTTTCAAGCTACTAGTGCCTATTCACATGCTTTTTTTCCTTTATAGATTATTTTATAGAAGAAAATGGATAATTAATCCTGGTGGTTTTTCCATATCTACATTTAAAATTTTGCTGATTGCATGTTCCTTATCACCTTTATATTTCCTGTGATTTGATAGAGCAAGAAAAGATTGATTAGAATTGTGTGTGTGTGTGTGTGTGTATGTACTTCTGTTTGCATCTCAGGAATATTTATTGGTGTTATGCACTTCCAGAGGAAGCATGTGATGTCTGCTTGTCTGTTTCATACTTGTAAGAATACCTATGTGTTGACTGAAAGTCAAAATGTAAATGCATGCATTGGTTTGGTAACTTGTGGTTGGTTACTTTAGATTCTGCCAGTAGGAAGGCTTTTCTGAGACAATGGCTTTAAAAAAAATCTGATACTGACATTGTAATAAAGCAACATAATATACAAAGACTTGGGGGTCAGAGTATTCTAGGCAGATGACACAGCTGATGTATAGAGGCTTGGTGTGATCTCAGCAGAAATTAAGAGTTGGAGTGTGTGAGTTGAATCCGGAGGTGGGCTGGGGCCAGATATTTTTAGGCTTTCAAGCAAGGACAAGAGATTTGGACTTTTTACTAAGTTTAATGGTAAGCTTGTTTTTAAAATTTGAGGTACTCTAGGAAGGGGTTTTAAGCTGGAGAGTGGTAATATATGATTTTTTAATTTAAAAGATGTTTTATCCATTGATTATAGAGACCACCAGCATAAGCAGGTAAACCAATTACAAAGCTGTTTAACTTAAGCATGTGGGAGTATGGCTTGGAGAAAATCATTAGTAATGTGGTTGGAGAGGAGTGTGTGCATTTGAGATAAATTTTGGAAGTAGAACCAACAGAATTTGTTGCAAGATGAGATGTAGGGAGAGAAAGAATAAACAATCAAGAATGACACCTGCAGTTTGGTGTAAGGAGTTGTGTGGGTGTGTAATAGTTTCCTGAGATGGAAAAGACTGATGGGGGAGGGAAGCACACTTAGGGAGCAATTTTATGAGTTGTATGCTGGTCTTGTAAATTTGAGACAATTTTTAATATCCCAGTATAGGTTCAGATAGGCCATGTTGTATGAGCCATGGAGTTCTGGGGTTAATACATGGCTTGTAACAGTGATTTGGAAGTCATTGGCATGAGATGTCAGTTAAAATTCTGGGTCATTAAGAAACAAGGTTTTCTGAACAACTAGGAGTCCTCAAAATGAGAAAAAATGATGGGAAGTTTTACCCTGTCTCTGAAAGCCAGCTCACTCTTCAGCTTATGTTTATGGAGCTGAACACATTCTTACGTTATTTCAGAGGATATTTTGGAGTTTTACAGGTGTCTGTTATTAAATTCAGCTTTTTATATTACTGTACTTAGGAGGGGCGAGAGGGTGGAAACATGAAATATTACTGTCTTTATGTGTAGCATTTTATCTCTGTTCAGGTCAAAGACACTGCTTTTGAAATTGCTCTTAATTTTAAAAGTTTATTCTTGCCAAGAACTCTAATGGTGGGAAGATACAAGCTATGTGTTGGCTTAAGAAAATCTTGCCAACATGAGAGATTAGTAGAGTTCTGATTTATGATTTGGCTATTAAAGAATGCTGCTTCAAGTTATGGTGCAGTAAAACTTGTATTGTAAAACAAGTTGGCTGGGTCACAGGGTAACCTCTTTTCATTTTCTTGGCTTTTTATTTGTTTCCTCCCTCCCTCTCACTTTCCTGCCTTCTGCCTCCTTTTCTTTGCAATCATATTTTCTGCAGTATCTTGCATATTTGAGACATTATATAATTTAAGAAAAAATCACTCAATTTTCTTTATAGGAAGGTAAATCTTTTTTTAAAGATTTATTTATGCATACAGAAGTGGGGTACAGGTCAGAGGTTCAGGGGTGATGAGAGGACTCACCAGAGGCAGAGTGGGGAACAGAATAGGCAGATTGACTGAAATTCACTGCTGAGGGGAGCAGTGGGTGAGACAGGAGAGGTCTGTTGCATTATGTGGGTCACCTCCCTGGCCGGGGATGGAACTTGTGCTGAAGTAGTGCTAGCTTCATAGTGCTGCGCTTTAACTGGTTGGACCACCAGGAGGGGCCCGATAAGTACTCTCATTAAACAGTGTAACTCTCTGGTGGTTATCTTTGAGTTTGACAAACTATTAGCATGAACAGGAAATATTCAATAGATAAGTCCTGTCTATAGCCGACGCAAGACAATGATAGTTTCTTTCAAACAAGATTGCCATTTTACTGCTTTATCCCTACATTCAACCAATATTTGAGAGCTCTCTCCAGGTTCCATACGTTGGTAAAACACTGGAGATTTGATATGGATATGTTGTTTGGGAAATGGATGTCATATTGAACAAGGCAGTCTACAGTGACCTATTTTGAGGGATTTTTCTTTTAAAATTCTTAGGGAAATTTCATTAACCACAATTTAGTTTGTCTTATTTAAAGGGTAAATTATAATGTTGAAAATAACAGTTGTGTTCTAACACAGGCCCACATGGTAATGATTAATTTGATTCTTGTAGACCTAGGGAAGAAGTAGCGTGGTATCAAGTGCCTGAGCCATTGAGGATTGGATCATGTGTTTTTTTATTTTTTAAATCCTTAGTTTTTTTCACAGCTGCCATGCCATAAATTCTAGGGAGTGGGTTCCAGCCGCTCATAATTCTTCCATGAGCTCTCACAGTCTGCTTCTCTTGGTGGAGCAGGCTAGTGCTTCAGCTAGTGCTTCATACCTTTCTCTTTGGCTCCCTTTTTCCCCTCATCATTCTCTTTCACGCATATCAGGAAGCTGTCTTGGCTGTTAGAGTGCTTATTATTTTCAATGTGAACATTAATTCTCTTGGCAAAAATTTTGCCCTTGTTTGTTTACAACACTGCTCATTGCATGCTGGGTAACATCATAGACTCTTCTAGTGTTGCCTTGGTAACGTGTAGGCATTCCATTTTGAACCCCTCCCCTTGATGTCCACAGGATCACCTCTCTTGTGGATTTGCATGCATGTGGACAAAGAAACAGCCCCATGTCTTCTAAAAAGTCCAGAGAACGCACTGCAGGGGCCTCTCCCCTTCCCCTCCATGTTGGTCATTTTGGCAACGTACTGGAGATGGCCTAAAGGACCACGTGTTTTTTAAATCCAGTTCTCATTTTCTAGTAAGTTAATGTAGTGTCTTTGTAAAAAGAAATAGGAAAAGGGATGTTTGTATAACAATATTATTTGGTACAGTTTTAATTTTATATATTTATATAAGAAAGATATGGAAGGATACATATATTGTTGACAGAATTCTTTTTGGGAGAAGAGAAAGGAAAGATGTATTAATTTTACTTTTTCATATTTCTGTATTGTGTGAATTAACTACAGTGATTTTGTAAATCAAAAGAAAATGATGTGTAGAGAAGGGATGCTTTTCTATTCACTATGGTTAAATTATGTAATGTTTGCAAAGTTAGCTAATTAAAGTTGGAATTTTCTAAATTGAAGGGGTCTTAACATATAATAAATCCTTTGCTAAAACATTTGATGAGAGCTAGACTATAACAAGCCATGATAACCTCAAACGTCTTTGAAAATTGACACTTAAAAGTAAATATATTATGGTAAGTATATTTTTGAGAGCATAGCTACTTCGTTAGGGAACTCGCTAGCAACTAGAAGAGAGATCATACTCAGGCTTTAGTGGAGACAGGATTTGGGTTTAAAGGATGGAAGACCGGGCCTTTTTACTTTAGGAAAAATTTACCCACTGACAGAGGGTACTTGGAAGCTTATTCCTCATATATACTTGTAGTAAAAAACGTAAAAGCTTTGATTCCACCTACAAAATGTTAGGCTGAAGAGGTTCAGATCATTCTCTGTTCTAAACACAACTAAAGAGGAAACATGACCTGGAAAAGTAAACTGAAAAGAAGATCTGGAGGTGTACTGACAGAGACATAGGATTTTTCTGACAGCTTTGCATTGAGGTTTGGAACTTAGTATGGGCGAGGTGCAGAGGTGAAGGATGTTAGTATGTTGCCAGGTGGTGCAACAGGCTGGCCACACCATAGGTCCTGGCCAGTGAATAGGTTAGGCAAGTGAATATTACAAAGGAAATTTTTGGGAAAGGGAGTGGTACAGACTGGTGCACACACCTGTGGGACCAGGGAGATCAGTAGCCAGCAGGGGTGATAAGGGAAGGTTACTTCAGGCAAATCCCACCTGAAGGATCAGGTGAAGAGAAAAATGGCAGTGGGCCATACACAGCACTGTGTGGGGCTCAGTTACAGAGCGGGGCGACACCAGAGCAGAAGGGAGAGTCCTGTGGCCATATCTGCACAAAGGTCCAATTGAGTGACCCTCAGCACCTGGTGGTCTGGGCCGGTCACTAGGTGTCAACAACAGCCATCATTACTAAGCAAACCTGGACACACCCAAATGATCTTTCACCCCCTGCCACACAACAAAAAACACTTGGGTTTCTGGCTCTTGCTCTCCGTGTACCACATCCCAGAGAGGAGCAGCAGAGAGGCAGGACAGGGAGTTAGAATTCTTGAAGCATGAAAAAGAGTTTGCTTGGAAAGAGAGAAGAGAAGGTAGAGGTGATCTGCTTGGAATTGCCCTCCCTACTGGCTGGGGCTGAGACTGAGTCTTGAGCCCCAGCTTCACCTTCCATCCGCACCTGCCACCAACATAAATAAAGACGAGAAACAAACAAAACTAAATCCACATACTCCAACCCCCCAAAAGCAAGTAAGGCAACACACAGGCCTAGGAAGAAAGGAACATCTGAACGTAAGGTGAAAAAGTAGAAGAAGAATCGAAATCCAGAGACATCAATAAAGGAAAGAGAAGCCCGGACAGTCAACTTAGATCAGCATTTTCACGTGCTAAATGAGGTAGTTCTAAGGGCAGTGCAGTGCTGAGACAAGTAAAGGACATTCGGGGATCCAGGAACAAAAAAGAGCTCTTTGCTAAGGAGATGGAAGATACTAAAAGAACACAGAAAGAATCTCTGAATGAAATGAGGACAAACATGGAAAGTATTTTAAATAGAAATAAGCTGTTAAGAGAGAATTTCAGAATAGAAGATGCAGATGTACATGTCACCCAGTTGGAAGAAGAGAGAGAGAAGATCTAGGAATCATGAAGAAACCCTATGTGAACTTTCAGACTCAACTGGAAGAAGAAACTTAAGGAAAATGGTTATTCCAGATGAGGAGGAGAGAGAGAGAAGGAAACAGAGACCCCACTCAAAGAGTTAATAGAACTCCTTGAACCTAAGGAAAGAAAGAACGGTGATGTGCAGGAAGCAGACAGGAAGCCCACATTTCTAAATGCAGAATGAGTCTCAGGCACAGCATTGTTAAATTATCAAAAGTCAAAGATAAAGAAAAAATATTAAAGGCTGTTAGATCCCCAGAAAGGTGATTTACAAGGGATCAGGCTGTTTTCAGATTTCAGAGCAGCCACTTCCCAACCCAGAACAGAGCTGGTGTGCTGTGCTCACAACACTTAAAAACAAAACTGCCAGCTAAGAATGTGCTGTCCTGCAAGATTATTCAACTATAAAGCTAAAACACAAACAAAAACTAATTTTACGACCACCTGACCTACTTTACAAGAAATTGTGAGAGTATTACAAGAAAACAAATGAAAACAGGAATACAGATTAGGAAGTATAAAGAAAAATAAGAAACAACATGAAACACTAAAGGTTTGAACCTGTGCAGTTAAATGATGAGTTGATACCATCTCAAAGACCTTTTTTTAGACCTAGAAAGTTTGGGCCCTCCCTGGTGGCACAACTGGTTAGGACGCAGCACTACAAGCTAGCCACGGCCGCCACTTCAGTGCAGGTTCAGTTCCAGAGGTGATCCACATGTTGCAACAGACCTCTACTGTGTCACCCACTGCTGTCCTCAGCAGTGCACTTCATTGATCTACCTGTTCTGCTCCCTGTTCTGTATCTGGTGAATCCTCTCACTGCCCCGTGCCTCGGGCCTGTACCCTAGTTCTGTATGCATAAATAAATAAATCTTAAAAAAAAAGACATAGAAAGTTTGATTCAATCATCATGGTAATCACAAAGCAAACTTCTAGAATAGAGACCTATAGAAGAAGAAACTTAGACAACCACCAGGATTTTGTTATGAGCATAGCTGCAGAAATCCTCAACAAAATGTTAGCAAACTGAATCCAGTAATCTATTAAGAGGCTCATCCACCACCATCAAGTAGATTTCATTCAAGGGATGCAGGTTTGGCTTAGCATCCACAAATCAACGAATGTCATTCACCAGCCCAAAAGAAAGGAAAATAAAAGTCACATCATTATTCAGTAGACTCCAGAAAAGCATCAGATAAAGTTTAACACCTTTTTATAAAAATTCTCAATAAAATGGAAGTAAGTAGAACTTATTCTTACATAATATACAACAAACACAAAGCTGGCATCATACTCGAAGGTGGAAAAACTGAAAACATTACCCCTTATGTCAGGAACAAGGCAAAAAAGTCCACTATCATCACTACTGTTCAACTTAGTATTGGAAGTCCTAGTCAGAGCAGTTAGGCAAGGGAAACAAACCAATTCAGTAGTATCTGTCAAGGTCACATAAATGCCCTGAAGATGTAAGAGTCCTAATATAAATTGGCTAGTGATATGCTTAGGATTCTGCAGAAGCAGACATAATGCTGTTCATAGCGTTGTATTTCCTGTGGTGTGTGTGTGTGTGTGTGTGTGTATAGGGCATGGTCTGCACATTCTGGAGTCTTATGGGAAAGGGGGAAGAATAGTTCTGATACATTCCTAAAATATACTGATATAGACTGGGACAGGTTAGGTATCCTCTTTAACTGTACTAATAAACTATTTGTAAATGAAATACTGTCTTTGTATTCTCTGCCTGGCAGTGCACCTTGAGAATACTGAGTGCACAGTAATCATTTGTTGTCAATACTATTGTACTGTTAGCTCTGTAGCTGTTTTCAGAGCTCAATCCTTGTAAAATGCATCTTGTAAAACAAATGTCTTAACATGACCTCACTCTTCCAAATGAAAGTAAGGAGTATTGCTGGTTATTCATGTGGTGTGTAGTAACACCTAGCCAGCATTAATACCAGTAAGGTATTAATAACTAATACCTTAGTTATTAAATAGTAGAAACATGCTGAATATCAAGAGTGCAATTTTATGTTAGACCAGAACACAGTTCTTTGGAGCAAATGCTACTGAAGTTCATGGGGAATCACAGAAGACCCCAAATAGCAAAACCAGGCTTGAAAAAGAGTGAGGAGAATGGAGGTGTTGTCACTTTTCCAGACTTCGAGCTATACTGTAAAGCCACAAAAATTAAAACACCCTAGTACTGAAACAAAAACTGACATATAGACCAGTGGAGTAGAATGGAGAGCCCCGAAACAAACCCACACATACACGAACAGTTAATCTATGACCAAGGGGCCAAAAACACATGACTGGAACAAGAATATTATCTTCAGTAAATGGTGTTGGGAGAACTGAACAACTGCATACAGAAGAATAGAACTAGACCACAGCCTCACACCATACAACAAAATCATCTCAAATGGATCAAAGACTTGGATATGTAGCCCTGAAACCATAAAATATGTAGAAGAAAACATAGGCAAAACGTTTCCTGACATAAGCTGTAATGATGCTTTGAGGGGATTTGTCCCCAATAGCAAGAAAGAGAAAAGAGAACATAAATAGCTGGAGCTACATCAAACTAAAAAGCTTCTGTACAGCGAAAGAAATGAATAACTAAAATGAAAAAAAACAACAACAAAAAACCAAAAAAAAAAAATACCCTATTGAATGGGGTAAAATATTCATGTACCATACTTCTGACATAGGATTGACATTAAAGATATACAAAGAACTCATAAAACTCTACAAAAAACAAATAACTCAATCAAAAAATGATCAAAAGAACTAAACAGACACCCCTCCAAAGACGACATTAGAATGGTCAACAGGCATATGAAAAAATGTTCACAATCACTTGTTATTCAAGAAATGTAAGTCAAGAACACAATGAAACTAGACCACCTCACTCCTGTGAGATTGTCCCTCATTGAAAAGACCAGGAATAAAGTCAAGACAAGCCATCAAGAGTTTAGGGTGTTGGATGAAGCGAAGCAATCAGAATAGCAAGGAGAGCATCAGAGAATGAGGCACAGGAGCCAAACTGAGTGAGGCCTTGGGGGTGCCCGAAGGTTGCTCACAGACAAACTTAGCGCAAATAAATGGCATTTCTGCCACAGTGAAAGCTTAGACTCTAAGCTGCTTAGGAAGTCACCCATCCTTCCTGCCACAAATGATTCTGCTGGCTAAAATCAGAGCTTTTATGTAAAAGTGCTTTGTTAACTATAAAACGTCATGCAAATGTATGGAAAAGTATTGTATAAAGATAGTAATGAACTGTGACACATATTCCTTGATTACATTGCCAAACCAGATTCTTCCCTTATCATTTCATGGTAATTATTACTGAATAAGATAGAGCCAAATATGTTCAAAAGCATTAGTGATGAATATAAGATCTTATCTTAAATTTTCTGCTTCAGTGAACTAACTTTTAAATATTAGAAATAAATTCCTTTGACTTAACTCTTACACATACGGTTGTTCATATAATTCATGTCATAACTGACATTTAAATTGAAGTAAGTTTATTTTAATGACTGACTTAACCTATCAGTAAATCACTTTCAGTTTTTTAATTTTCAATTTTTTTAAACATTGGGTAAGTTTGGAATAATTTTTCAACCTTGCTTTCTTAAAGATCTTTAAATTATGTCATACTTACTTTTTGTTTACCTGAAACTCAAACTCAGTTTAATGAAGTCTGTGAATCATTGGGCTAATAGAGAAGATTCTTATTTGTTGTAATGAAGTGACATTGCCTCTAGTTAATGTTCAGCAAACGTCATCTCAATTTAGTATACTAGGAATCTTTTGAACAGCCATCTGGAGCGGAGTGTTTTGCAGAACTCATCTGAGTTCTCAGCCAAGTCCCAGCTCTGCCATCTGTAGGGTCAGGGTCACTGCAGTGCTCATTTGTGGCTTTTTCATTTAAGATCATTTTACCCCTCTAGAGAGAGAGAGAGAGAGAGGAGAGAGAGAGAGAGAGTGTGTGTGTGTGTATGTTGTATAAGAGAGAGAGAGAGAGACACCAGAACAGAGAGAGAGAGAGAGGGAAGTGTGTGCTGTGGTATACATCTACTTATTACAGTTGTTCACTATTTAGTAACAGCATATCTAAAATATTCAAACAACTTGTCAAGAAAGTTTGATTTCGGATATTTGAAGAGTTTACAAAATCAAAGTATCACTTACTGTTAAGAAATTAAACATTTAGCATTATGTAATTTCCCAAATAGAGAATTTAGTTAACAAAATTTTGGGGACTTAATATGCCTGGGCTGTCAGGTAGAGTTCAAAAGAGTTAAAAGTCAGCATGTTTTACTGCAGTTGTAAAGAATAGGGGTTTCTATGGAGGTGAGTTAAATGCATGCATATATAGTAGTGTGTGAAGACATCTGTGTATATCCCCAGATTGATTTATTCGGCATGACTCTGTGTGTGTGCGGCTGTGTGCATGTGTGTGCGTAAACGTCATTGCCAGGAGATCTCCTTGAAGAATACATTTCTCTGTGCCTTTACAGAAAAGGTTTACCAACTATAATTCTAACGCTTATAACATGATACTCACCTTATTTTTCCAGTGAATAAATTATTCAGTAAAGTTTCATGGGTGTCAGCTATGCCTCCATTATTTAATGTGGGACTGTAATCCCTGGAGAATGAACCTATTGTTGCGCACGAGTGAATCTGAATGGGAAGTTGCATTATTGGTTCAAATACATTACTGTGCATGACAGTGCAGATTGTGACGGGCGGCTCAGGTGCCCAGCACCAGCACTGCCAGCGTGGAAAGGGCCTCGTCCCGGGAGCTCCAGTGCTTTGCCACTAACTATTCCTGTGAGCTCTAAAGCATTTTGTTATCTTTGTATTACTTTCTTCACTTGAAAATATGCATTGAATTGGGTTGGATGACCTCTAGAAGCCTTTCTAGCTCTGACACTCTTAGTCTGTGACATTTAAGTCAGTCTGTAATTGTCTCTCACTGTTGTGATGTTTCTCCAGGGTGTCACCTACTGTGGCGAGAGCTCAGCAAGCAGCCTTACCATGGCCAACGTGCCCTGGCATGAGGAAGTGGTGCGGTTTGTCCATGAGTTGGTGGATCTCATCCCTGACTATGAAATTGCTTGTGAACATGAACATTCCAATTGCCTGCTCATAGCCCACAAAAAGGTGAGAACTGACATAAGCATTCTTCTATCAGCTTGATCTTCCTGCTCCTTTATTCTCTTTACTTTGCCTCACCTTTTTATAGTGACCACTTGCTTGCTGTTCTTCTTAAAATCCATTATCGAGGGCCCTCCCTGGTGGCGCAGCGGGTTAAAGCACAGCACTGAGAATCTAAAGCCGCTTCCGAATGAGTTCGATTCCTGCCTGCCCTGGAGGTGACCACATGGTGTGGCAGACCTCTCCTGGCCCGCCCGCTGCTCCCTTCAGCAGTGTACTTCGTAGATCTGCCTGTTCTGTTCCCCACTCTGTCTCTGGTGAAGCCTCTCACCGCCCCTGAGCCTCTGGCCTGTACCCCAGTTCTGTATGCACAAATAAATAAATCTTTAAAAAAAAAAAAAATCCATTATCGAGAAAGCCCGGAATTCTGCCTGTTGGACTCAAACTCTTTTTCTGTGCAAAATTCCCTCATTTTTGGCTCTCACCTAAATCTTGAAGTGCTTTCTGGTTTGCAATTTTTAGAAAAATGCATGCCAAAAACAAAAACAAGACATCCGTGTAATAGCCTCTAGTCCTTTCCTGCCATGGCAAGGAAAAACTAAAATAGTAAACAACCCCCATATGAGTGCTTCTGATAGAGAAATACTGAGGTATTTATCAAATTTTAGATTACTTTGAATCTTGGCATCTGGAAAATGTTTCTGGGATTTTGGTTCATGATACTTTATTTATCCTCTTTCATTCTTTTATTAAACATAACACATACCTATTATAATGCCTAATAAAGAAAAAAATTGAGTATTAAATCTATCATTACACTCCTGGAATAAGCCTTGCCATCATGTTAATTTCTTAATTACATATTACTGAGTTCTGTTTGCTAATATTTTGTTAAAGATCTTTGCCTTTGTATTCTTAGACTGTAGTTTTTTTCATGCTATCTTTCTGTGGTTTTGGTACTAGCAGTACCAGTATGCCTCAGAAAATAGGTTAGGAAATGTTTCTTCCTCTTTTGTTTTCTGGGAGGTATAGAATTAGTGTTAATTCTTTTAAGAAATGATTAGTAGATTTCTTCAGTGAAACTGTCTGAGTTAGTTTAGAGGTGTCTTTAATAGTTATAAGGCTATTCAGATTATTTTAATTAGGTTAGTTTTCTTGTTGAGTTTTAATAGTTCTTGTATTTTGGTTACAATTCCTTTATCATTTGTGTTTGGCAAATATATTCTCCCCATCTCTCTATCTTTCTGAGATTTTTAATTTTAATGAAGTTTTAATGAATTTTCATGAAGTTCACCTTATTAGTTATTCTTTCACTGGCAAAGATCACACTGAATCTCCAGTCTCACCTAGATTTCCTGATTGTCTTCTAAAATTTTACAGTTTTATGTTTACATTTAAGATCCATTTTGAAAGAATGCAGTTGCAGTTCTTATATGTGGACATTGTTCTAATTGTTTGAGTACAATTTGTTGAAAAGATTGTCCTTTCTTTCCTTCACTCCTTTGTCAAAGATGTTGACTTTCCCCCTCATTCTGTTTCTGGCTTTTCTGTTCTGTCCTATTGGTCTACCTCCATTCTTTCACTATTATTGTATAGTCCAAACTTTGTAGATTTATTGTGAGTTTTGAAGTTTGGTCATGTCAGTTCTCAAACTTGTTCTTGTTCTTTACTATTGTGTTGCCTATTCTAGGTCTTTTACCTTTCTGTATAAACTTTAGAATAATTTTTGTTGATACCTACAAACTGACTTGCTAGGATTTGATTGGATTAAGTTAGGGGAAATTGACATCTTAACAGTATTGAATCTCCCAACTAATGAACATGGACTATCCCTTCATTTATTTAGATCTTCATCATTTTTTAAAATCAGAGTTTGTTGCTTCTCATGTATAGAATATGTGCAGTTTTTGATAGGTTTATACACAGATACTTCGTTTTTTTTTGATGCTGATGTGTTATTGTGCTTTAATTTCAAGTTCCATTTGTTCTTTGTTAGTACATAAGAAAGCAGTTAACTTAGGTATATTAATCTCATATTTTGCAACCTGGTTATAATCACTTAGTTCTAGGAGTTTTTTTGTTGTTGTTGTTATTGATTCTTTGAGATTTTATATATATAAATCATATCTATGCAAAAGACCAGTTTTATTTTGTCTCCTCAATCTCTGTATCTTTTATTTCCTTTTCTTGTCTTAACTGTGTTAGCGAGGACTCCCAGGACAGTGTTGACTAAGAATGGTGACAGGGAGTATCTTTGCCTTGTTTCTGGTCTTAGTGAAAAAACATCTAGTTTCTCACCAATAGGTATGGTAGTTCGTTTCCATTCCTAGTTTCTTGAGCATTTTCACAAATCAGTTTGGATTTTGTCAAATACTTTTTCTGCAATTATTGATGCAATCATATGATTTCTCTTCTTTGGCTTGTTGGTGTGATCGATTGATTTTTTTGAATGTTGAGCCATTTTGCGTGCCTGAAGTAAATCCTATGTGTTCATGGTGCATAATTGTTTTTAATATTTTGTTGAATTTAACTTGCTAAGTTTATTTTTCCATATGTATGTTTATATGACCTTACTGTTGTGTAGGTTGTATTGTTCTGCTTTTATCTTGTTTGATGTTAGGACAGTATTGACCTCCTACAATTAGTAAGAAGTATTCCCTCTGCTTCTGTTTTCAGGAGTAGATAGGTGGAAATTGATATTATTTCTTCCTTAAATGTTTGGTAGAATTTACAAATGAGCCAGTCTGGGACAAGGAACTAGAGAAATGTTAGGCCATACCTTATGTCTGTCCACTGTCAATCTTCCTGTTAGCTTCCCCTCCCCTTTTCCCCCTTGTCTCATTTTGCACTTTTATTTGCACATCACTGATGTATGGCTGTAGCCCCAGCGTAAGTGTCAACTCCATTTGGGTGAATCCCAAATGCCAAATTTTCAAGAGAAGACTCACCTACATGTAAGATCATATCATCTGTAAACAGAGGTAATGTTACTTCTTTCTTTCATCTTTGGATGCCTTTTATTTCCTTTTCCTGTCTAATTACAGAATGTTCTGTGTATGTCCATTGACTCTATTGTGTTGTGTTGTGTCAGGTTGTTTTATCTGTTATTGAGAATGGATGGTGAAGTCTCAACAGTTACTGTAGAACTATATTTCCAACCTTCATTTCTATCAATATGTTTATATATTTTGAGGATGTCTTATTGGTTGCCATTTGCATGGAATGCCTTTTTCCATCCTTTCATATTCAACCTGTTTATGTCTTTGGATAAAAAGTGGGCAACTTAAAGTTGTTTGCATCAGCTTCTTTTTTTTTTTATTGAAGAGTTTAATTCACTTGAATTTAAATTTATAATGAGAAGAATTGGATTTAACGTCATTTTGCTATTTGTTTTTATATACCTCATTGCTCTTTTTTCCCTCCTTACCTGCATTACTGTCTCCTCTTGTATTTAGTATTCTTTTTTTTTTTTTAAAGATTTATTTATTTATTCGTACAGAACTGGGGTACAGGCCAGAGATGTGGAGGGTGAGAGGATTCACCAGACAGAGTGGGGAGCAGAACAGGCAGATCGATGAAGTACACTGCTGAGGGGAGCAGCGGGCGGGTCAGGAGAGGTCTGCCGCGCCATGTGGATCTCCTCCTGGGCAGGCGGGGATTGAACTCATGCGGAAGTGGCTTAAGCTTCTTAGTGCAGTGTTTTAACCCGCTGCGCCACCAGGGAGGGCCAAGTTTTCTTTTTTTTCTGTAGTGAAACTTTTAAATTCCCTTCCCATTTCCTTTCTTTAACATTCTATAGCTTTTTCTTAGTAGGGGTTGCCTCTAACATCTTAAAGCTATACCAGTCTAATTGGAACTTACTCCTGCACCTGTGCAGTTACTTCATCCTTTCCCCCATGGGCTGTCACTGCTGGTTATATTAGTCTTTAATGTCTGTCTCCCAAAAGGGGCACAGAAAAGTAGGTAGAAGGAGGAGGTACTGGCTATTTATATCCCCCGGAGTCCCTTCAGCAAGAAGGCGGTGCAGCAGTGACTGCCTGCCCCCTGGTCTGCACTGTTCCTAGGAGCAGCACCAGAGATCAGGACGCTGACCCAGTGCTGGGAGGACAGGGTCTTAATTGTGTCATCCAGGCTTCCAGGAAAATGCTCATAGCTGCATATTGTGGGTGAGGAGAACAGGAAATGAAGAGCTGATGGTGATCTAGTCAGAAATTGACTAAATTTAACTGCACTTTACAATCCAACCCTTCCCCTGAAAGTTTCAAGTCCTCAGTAGACTTTGGAGTTTCAAAATAGTTACATCCAACAGATTCTGCCAGTATAATTTTTGTGTGAGAGGGTGGAAGTATTCTGATGCTTTCTACTCCACCATCTTGCAGAATCCTATACTCTTATATATTTTTAAGTTTATATGCTTAGTTTAATTCTAAAATTAGTCAACATTGCTATCCCCCTTCATCACAATCAAAGGGCTCCCTACTACTCTTTCCTGCAAATAATTCTTGTTTCAGTGAGCCCATAAAAATCCCACTTTCTTTGCTTCTTCATTCTGGTGGTTTCTACTGAGTGTGTTTCTTGCCAAAGTGAGTAGGTCACAGTCTTTTTACCCTTGAAAGATCTTGATTTTACTTTCATTTTTAAATGACAGAGTATAAGAATAGAAAACTCCTAAGCTGAAGTTTTTTCACCTGAAATTTTGAAGGTAGTATCTTGTTGACTTCCAGCATAACCTTTTTATTATCTTCTGGTGTCTTTTATCTTAGTGAGATAAGTTGCTGGTGACATAGCTTAGTTTTTGTGCCTGCCAAACTCAGGGACCAATAATATTTATTGATGACAGTATGTATGCATTAGTTATTCAATCCTTACAGAAATCTCTGGGTCATAAAAACTATGTTCTCATATTCCAAAGGAAGAAACTCAAGCTAAGAGACTACACTTGCGGTCCAAGAAAAAGTAGGGCACAGGTCGAATTCAGTCCCATATCTTTCAAAGAACATAGTCTATTTCAGACCACAGCATTATAGTGGTTCTCAAATGCTACAGCAAAGTCGGAAAAAGTAGGGAAGGAGAACTGTGTATTGGAAGCAGGGCACAGATTCCCCACCCCAACCACCAGGCAGCAGGTCTCCTAGACCATCAACTCTAGGAAAGTTTTCCCCAAATTTGAGATCGTCTGAGTAATTGTGCACTGATCACAGCAGCCTCCATCTTGGATAAATATGCTCCAGTCTGGAGAGGGAGGGAATGAAGAACTTATCCATCTCATCAGAATAAGAAAGGAAGTATGTTCTCCATTTAGGCTTTGTGCAGTGTTCTCTTCACAAAACCTACTAGCTGAATATTTTCCCTTCTGTGCTACATACAGAATTCACCTTTATCAGAGGCCTGATTGCTCCCAGTAATTACTTTCAGAGAAATGTCAGAAAGTTGACATTTTGGTGACACAGCTGAGAGGACGTAGCTCTTCAACAAAATTGGAGATTAAGATAGGAAGTCCAAAATTGAGTCTCCAGATTAAAAAAAAATTATTGCATTTGTACATATCTAAAGTTCAATCCCATTGTAGTTTTGGCTCTCAAAATGGTTCCCATGGTAGTTGCTGTGTGTATGTTACTTACCATGAACTCAGAGAAAAGGTGGCCATCCTGCTGCATCCCCCGATCTCATGTCTGCTGCAGTGCTTAGAGTCTGTGTGATCTCTGCCTTCTGCACCCACAGAGCAGCAAAGCTGTGGCCGCTCTGACAGGCAACAACCAGATTCACAAGTCTGGGGAATTCTGGATGTGCTTCTCTGGCCCTCCTGTAATTCCAGAATCACATCTCTGTCAGACCACCCTGGGGTTTCTCTCTGCCTTTCCAGTTGGCATATACGTCTGAGTCTGAGGGGGTCTCTCCATCCTTCAGCCAGTCCTTCTCCAGTGGTCTGATTTCAAGTCAATTCTTCATCTACTAAAACACAAAAAGCAACATGTTTACCTACACCACTAGGAACTGATTAAGGTACAGGGCAAATATGTTTCATTGTGGCATTTTAATTTTTTAAAATGTTTTGCCTGAAGAAATGAAAAGCTGTGCAAGTGACATAGCCAGTGAAAGGCAGAGGAAGCTTTAGAGGTTTGTGTGTAAAGCTTCTGGTTCCTGTGCATTTGCCTTGGAGTAGACAAACCATCTTTTTCTGCTCTTGGTAGGAAATAATTAATAGGTAGCATGAGCATGATTCTCATTGTGCTCATTGCTTAGACTTTATACTGAAGAGAATAGAAGTACATAGGAATTTGGAATATAAAGATTATTACCTGTATCAGATTATTAACTTTTAGATCAGTTATACTTCTAAAAGTTTGACACTGTTTTCCTCCCCTGCTTTCTTTGCTTTTGTTGGTTATATGTCTTTTGCAAATGCCTTTGCCATAATTTTAGTGTGATTTGAAAAAGTAAATGTAAATACATGTATTTAATGTGCCGTCTTTTAAGCATTTAAAATAAGGAAGAATCTCTGTTATTCTGTTCAGTAAAGTTTTCTTCTGTGAAAGATGAGAAATAGTGAGAACAAGGCTCTTGGGAATGAGGGTGGGGGCACACGGGGGGGACAGCAGTTTGATTCTTTTGGATGTTGGGAGCCCACAGAACTGGCTCATCTGACCATCAAGGCCACCGACCCTTAGCAGCCTGCCTTTGTTAGTCAAGGCCATGCCTTACTGGGTATGATGTGTTTTTGAGATCATCTGTGACCTTTTGAGCTCATTTGTACTTCTTCATAGATTTGCCTTCTTTCTTACTGTTTGATTTGTGGAATTCTTGAAGCAGGGTTACCTCATGTCTCAGCATACCTAACCTCAAATTCTGTGATTTGGGGTTTCACTCCTGTGTTTATGCAGCTCTGTCTTTCAGTACAATTTTTGTCCCAATCCTACTAAATATCTTCCCTTTGTCCTCTCCCTTTTGCTTGACATGGTTTGATTTTTTTCTGAGGTATTATTCAATATATTGTTCTTAGGTTATCTTGAGAGGCAGCATATGTAATTCAGTTTTGTCTTAGGGGTCTGTTGGCTCAGTGTTAATTTAAGAGTAACCTGTTGCAGAGTGAGTGTTTTTATGACCTCGCAGTGCTTATGTGGAAGTCCTAACTTCCCCCATGTGACTATTTCAGAGGTCTCTAAGGAAGTAATTGAGGTTAATTAGGGTGATAAGGGTGAGGCCATGATCTGGTAGGATTGGGGTCCTTATAAAAAGAGACACAGAACTCACAATCCCACCCCTGAACTAAACATACCAAGAATAAACTTTGTAAATAAAAAGTGAGAAGGTGACTATTTGCTGGAATCTTCATCTTAGGCTTCCAGCCTTTCCAAAATGGTGGGAGAATTAATTTCTGCTGTTTTAACTACCCAGTCTGTGGTATTTTGTTACAGCAACATAATCAAACTAATATGCCTACCTTGTGTTACAGCTGCTTGTCTTCTAAATTGTTTCCTTAGTCATTGGTGATGAGAAGGGTGGGTAGTAGGATTTTAGCTGACAGTTGTCATATCTGTGCAATCAGTTTCTTCCACTGTAAGCTAGGGTAGGGTTTCACAGTCAGAAGAGAACAGATTTTCCTCAAATTTCATTAAGAATTAGGAAATCAATTTAGTGAGCTGCAGCCTTAGTTTTTCAAATTGAAATGTATTGCCTGCCGTTTTGTGAAAACTGTTTTCAGGGTTTGTTTTATGGGGTGTGTATGTGTTCACATAGTAGATTGAAATATAAAATATATTTTGTACTGTAGATTGTAAAAGTGATTTTGCTTCCAGTACTCTAGTCCAAACTAGTCCTTTAGACTGTCTTAGAAATATCCATAGCAAGTGACTGTTGTTAGCGTTTGAGGGAGAAGGAAGGATTGTGGATGCTGAGGAGTTGGACTTCAGATGCTGGAATCTAAACCCAAGAATTATTTAGAGGAGAAGAGACTATGGCTATCTTTGTTACGCAGGAAACAAAACAGGGAGCCCTCAAGAGAAGAACACTTCTAGCAGGACAGACTCCTGGGGAGAGGGTATGATCCAGCACATCTTGCTCAGCACTCCCAAAGTGCTTTGTGCATACCCCTACACAATGCATCTGCCACGCTGTGTCAAAATTAACTTTTATTTTAGTTATTTATGCATACAAGAACTGAGGTGTAGGACAGAGGTGTGGGGTGAGAGGATTCACCAGACACAGAGTGGGGAGCAGGACAGACAGATCCACTCAAGTATTTATGTGACAGAATAAATTAAAAGAAATCCTGATGTATTCACAAAACCAGCTGCAGTCTTGGCAGGTTGGGATGGGGGCGATTACTACAGAAGCAATTATAATATGTGCTCATTGGACAAGTTCAGGGTATAGTGAGAACTCGCTGTCACTGTCAAAAGGAATTCTGAAGACTTTACAGAGCAAAAGGACGTTTTGTAAGGAGACCCGAGACAGAGTAGGTGTTAATCAGACAGAGGGAATAGCATGGGGGCACATGAGAAGAGGGTAGCTCATGAAGAGCCTGTAGGTGGAAATTTGATATTTTAACTTTATATATTCTAGATTATGGAATTCTATTCTGCTCTCAGCATCGTCACCTCAGGTGGCCTGCAGAAGTTGGAAGCAGCTAAAACTGGAATCAAAAGATCAGTCAGCTGGAAGTTGTTGCTGAGGCCCAGAATGGAGGCCCTGCATTTTAGGGCTGGGTCAGGGTGTTGCTGATAGAAATGCTGCTCCAGAAAAATCAGTGGGCCCTGGCCAGTTGGAGGGTGTGTGGAGCCAGGCAAGGAAGGTCACCCGTAACTGTAGTTTTGAGTCTCAGCACCTGGGCATGACAGTGATTTTTAATTTTTTTTATTATTTTTAAATAATAGTTTATTTTTACATCTTTTTGTGCATTTTTCCATCTCAGTTGCAATCCCCTTGGGTTTCCCATCACCCATTCACCCATGTGCCATCACCATAGTCCAATGCATTTCCCTCCCCCCACTGTTTTTGATCTCATTCCCCACTCCACCCCATAAAATGTCTCTGGTATATGGCTGTTCATCATTATCTTTATTTTCTCGTCTGTTCCGTTATATTCCTGCTATGAGGATTTTTTATTTTCAAATAATACAGAATGCTCAGGGGTAGTCAGTCTTGGGAGAGAAAATGATGGGTGAGATGTGCATTTTACATGTGAGTTGTAGAGTTCATGGAAGCGTTAAGGCACCTTGTTTTAAGAATGACCTTATTAGGAGAAAATTTCTCATAATTTATAGGTAGACTAAACTTTTCCATTTATTTGATATTTTTTCCCTTAGAAAACTTTGAGCATTCAGACTTCATTTAAATTCAGCATATTTTAATATTTTAAATCCAAGAACCTATATATTTATAATATTTTCCCCAGCTAAAACATGAAATTGGTTCATAAGCAAGATTTTTAAAAAGACTATGGCATAACAGAAAGATCTTATCTATTTACAAATACAGTGTCAGTGTATTATACATTTACACTAATGCCAAATAGAGGCTTTGAATTGAAAACCTTCACAAATCAATTAGTAGTTCCTTCAGAGCCTACTCAGCTTATTTTCTGTTTTCTTCATTTCTGGTCCTTACTCTACAGTGACTTTTGAGAAGCAATTTTCTTAAAAGAGTACAAATTGGATTATTCCTCTTTATTGAATTGAGATTCTTAACAAGGCATTCCACTAATGAGATATTGTATCCATGTTAGACTAAAAAGGTTAGCTTGAGTCATTTAGTTGGCATTTCAGAATTAGAAGCCATTGATTAAAGTTTCACTGATAATCCAAAGTTTAGTAATAAAAAGGATTTGATAGGTGCTGCTTGCACAGCCATGGAAATTCGTACCGTCTAGAAAGTGGCAACAACGGGAATTAGAATTCATTTGACCGTTAACACATGGTGATGCCAAAAACTTCAAGTAGCCCTGTTCAGTGTTACTGCTCAAGATAAACTCAGCTGACAATCCCAGAGGCGTCCTCTACTCAGTGTTTGGGTCTTCCAGGCCTGACATGTGCCCTCCTACGGAAATAGAAACTCTGCTTTGACCATAGTTCATTCTCCTTTGCTGTGGAACTATATCTGGAGCATGACAGAATTTTCTTTTACATGCTAGGAAGAAAAATAGCAGGCTCATTAAACATTTTTTGGTGTTAGGTTTTTTTAATGGATATTTTTACTTCTGATCTGACTACCTGTTTTCTTTTCAGTTTAAGATTGATAGGGAATGGTGGACATGGATTGATTATCACCGCTTCCAGAAGCTCATCCAGGACTATGAAGACAGTGGTGGATCAAAAACTTTCAGTGCAAAGGATTATATGGCCAAAACTCCTGCCTGGGCATTATTTGGTGCCAATGAAAGAGGCTTTGATCCCAAGGATACTAGATATCAGAGAAAGAGCAAATCAAAGGATATTTCCGGATGTTGAGGTTATCAGATTTTAGGCTGCTGAAGGACAAAAACTGATGGCCTCAGAAGATTCTTGTACTCTACTGTGAATTTTCCAAGGGCAGATTACACAAATTGTATTTCACATGGAAGAGACTGTAAGACAGAATTTGAGGACACAAATCACATCCCTAGTCCTGGGGAACATCACTTGTACTTTGAGGACTCAAAGTTCAGCATTTCTTTCTAGAACTCATTCCCTTTCCTGATTTTACTCCTGAGAGGAAAGTCCTTTGGGGAGGAGGTACATAACCATTAGTAGGAAATAACTGATAGATTTAAATTGTAAGGACTAAGACTCCGTAGGATGCTAACATGAGACTGTTACACTTAAGGAGTATCAGTTCCCCTTCCCCTTGTGGGCTCTGTACTACCTGAGCTAGGATTTGTACTACCCTGAGGTAAGTGTATTGTTCCATCCCTCTCTTATATATTCATATAAAACCTAAAAGTAGTTTAAATCGTCCTAATTCTTTATTTTTAAATACTGCATAGATTATTATGAATTTTTGCTTGATGTCAACCCTTTATGAAATAGACTTACATCTAAAACTCCAGTAGAGCTCATTCTGTTCCCACAGAATTGCCATAGAAAGTAATGTGCGGGCTGGATTAGATGTGAGATCCCATCCATCTAAAACACAACTATGTGAACCAATGTTAACTCAATTAAAAATGAAGAGTAATACATTTGAAAAAAGAAAAAATGTACATTGAGGGAATTAAAAAAGAAAAAAGCTCTTTTCATAAGAGGACTTGCCATATACTGTCACTGACAAGTTAGTCTCATGACCGCAACTTGAGCCAGTCCAGTCTGCCTCCTGTCCGTGGGGTCGGCCTGGAAGCCGTCCATCGCTGCGTGCACAAGGCTCTCCAGCCTCTCTCCCCTGCTTGCTGTGGAGCTACCTTATACAGTGTGTTCTTTGAAGCTTCAGTTTCTTCTAATCGAGAACATCATTAGATACTCAATAGTTTTTTTTTTTAAAGTATCATAGTTATTTTTTAAATTCCTTTATCCCAAAATGTTCATTAATAAAAAAATCTTTTTTAAAGTCACGAAACATGAATTTCTTTTGCGTGTTTATTTTAAAGATGTGTGTAGTCCTGTGATTGTAAGCCCTGTCAGACTCACCTTATATGTTAGCTGTTTTCTAACACCCTCTGTTCTCTGCTGAAGTAAAATTCATAATATATCTGTTGCACCTAGTTGAAAACTGGCATTGTATTCCTCAGTGATAGTCAAAGCACTGCTCTGTGGTGACATGGAGTGGGGCTTGTGATAAAGTATCACAGAAATCATGTTCTTTCTTGAATCTACCACATCTTCAAATTTATGTTCAGTCTTCTTTTCTTTTTGTTTTTGTTTTTGGCTTATGAGCCAGACAAGAGTCTGAGGCAGGATCTGACTGAAACTCAGATGCACTAGTGCTCGTTGAACAGAGATGGAAAAACACTTGAAAGCAGAATGAAGGCTTAAAAAAGCAGGAACTCATGCTAAGGAGCCTATGGACTGGCTTCTGTTTGTGACAGTTAACTGAGCATCTAGTTGCCAGAAAATACCTCCAGACTGCCATGAGGAATAAGGTAGGCGGGCAGAATAAAGGGCATTGTATCATCCCTCAATATCTTTTTCAACCAGATACCTTTGCTTTTATTTTTTGTTTTGAAGTTCAGCGTGGCTTAACTGGACAAAGATACCTACCTATAGAATGAGCCCTTCTGAATCCCTTATCTTTGGCCACATAGATAAGTAGTATTTCTTCTCCAGTTCTCTCCCAGAAATTGTTTGCTTTAAACTTAAAAAAGGGGGAAGCATATTAATCCCAGTTCTCCAAAAAATGTCAAGTGCCTAGGGAAAATACAATGGAATCTATGTGAAACAATTTCAGTTAGTTTGCTGAACAGTATTAAGTAGAAAAGAATGGGAAGTTTGAATGTTCTCAAAAGGTGAAGTTATTTTGGGAGCTTGAGCAAAAGATTCTAACAGCTCAAAAATGATCCAAACAGATACCAATAATTACAAAATTCTAGAAAAATAATTATTAAAGGAAAGTGTTTCATAAAGTTTTAAAATGTTATCTCGAATAATTAAAATAATTAGAAACAAGACACCTGCTTCCCAAAACAGCAGAGTAAAAGCGTAAGTGAACTCATTCTCTCTCTTAAAACAATGAAAATATGAGCAACGCAACTAAAATCGGTGCATATTTGAATTCTAACATTTAACTAAAGCTTCATAATGAACTGAAATGAATATTTATGAGAAGAAACTACTAAACCTAAATAAAATCAGCAGTTGACTTCTCATCACAAAACACGGAGGCCAGGAATCAGTGGATGGCATCTTCAAAGGCCTGAAAGAAGTCTCTCAACCTGAAATTCTCTATCTAGTTAAATCCTCCTCCAAAATTAAAGAGAAATTAAGACATTTCCTGATAAAAATCCAGAGTTCATCCCTAGCAGACTTGCCCCACAAGGGAACTCTAAAGGGGCCTTTCACACACTAATCAAAGTACTCTAGCTACAAACTCAAAGCTGCAGGAAATAAAAACCACTTTTTATTGAAACTGAGGCTATGTGGTTAGGTTGGTCTCAACCCCTAGAAGTACAAGACAAAAAAAAACCTTACTAATTCTCTCTCTGGGGTTTGTGCTTTCAGACACGTTTATCTGACACAATGGGCAAGTAGAAGCGGAAGACTTGAGCTCCAAGGCGGGCAGGAGACTGAGCATGTAGAGGTCAGAGGGCCGCCCACAGGCAGGAGTCTGCCCATGGGAATTATCTAAACTAAAGGCTCTTCATATTTCATGGATAACTACTCTGTGACTGGCAAATGAATTTCAACCAAGTCTATATTTCTTTTCCTCAAACCCACTCTTTAGCTCATCAAATTTAGTTCCTTTTTCTCAATCCTAGTTCCCCAAACCTGTATTATCTCATTTCTTTCTTAACCAGGGCGGTTGATCTGAGTTTATTATACATCTCCTTGCCAGAAGGTTTGTAAAAGCTAATTTATCAAATCCCCAACATCCTTGATCTGTGCACATTGGAGAGAGGTCCCCATTGCTAGATAACGATATAAATGTATTTTTGTTGTATTTCCCCTTTTTTGTGTTTTTCTCTTTCACTGATGTCACATTGGTTTACAACACAGTATATGGTTTTGTGGTGCAGGTTCACCCCCTTCTGTGTGTGTTGCCACAGTGCGCCCTCCACCAGAGTTCCCATAGTCCTTCACCGTGGTATATTGTGACTCCCCATTTTGCTCTCTAACCACCCTGCCTGCTCTCCACCCCTCTTCCACCCTTTCCCACCACCACCACTGTACCCTCGATTCTACAGTCTGATTTCTGGAGGTGATTCTTGATTTGGTTTTAAATGACCCTTTGTTTTGTCTATATTCCACATGAAAGTGAAACCATTTGGTATCTGTCTTTCTCTTCTAACTCACTTCACTAGCATTATCTCTTCCAGTTCAGTTCATGTTGTTGTGAATGGTAAGTTGTGTTTATCTTTTTCAATAGCTGACTAATACTCTATTGTGTATATACTGTTAAAAATACTTTAAGACACAAACTTGTTACTGGGGCAAAAAATCCCAAACATTTTTTAGTATAACTCATACAATGGGAAGAGTTTCCATTTCCTAAAACTTCCTGGGTTATGCAAATGCTAAGAGCTACATTTTCAGCCCTGACAGCAGTACTTCACTAAGTGTTGAGGAGGCTCTCAGAGAAAAGGGCATTTCCTGTCCTCCATCACTGACTCTCACTGGGCTCCTGAAGGCACCACTGGCCCATCTCCCCGGGTCTCTGCGAGACCTGATTTCCCTCCTCTCTCCAACACCACACCCTTGCCTTCACTTTATACTTTCCCTGTGAGTGATCACAGGCCTCCTTGAGGCTTCCATTACAGCTCACACAAGGTTGCAGAGGTAGGAAAGGGTCAACTCATAGATGAAAATCATAGATGAAATAAAAAAATCTTTGTGGACTAAAGTACCTAATAATAGCATCATATAAGCAAAATTTGGGAAGAATAATTTGCATGAATTATGACAAATCATTATTGTAAAAATTCAAATAGTTTAAGAAATTTTAAGATATGGCTAGCTCAATAGACAGGATAGAATAAACATTTATCAATGAGAAAATATAGATGGCTACACAATATAAAGAACAGTTCACTTTCAGGAAAATAATGCAAGTTAAAGCACTTTTTTCCATCAAATTACCAAAGTTTATGTGTCAGATTAGGGTAGACTACATATATTTCAAAAGCAGTTCAGTAATGTGTACCAAGAGTCTTACTTTTTAAAAAAATGAGTAAATGATTAAAGAAATTGTTTCATGTTTAAAGATCTTGTGGCATTTTATAATAAAAAAATCAGAGAATATAAAACTAAAATATAGTAGGCATTTAACATCTCTTGAAAGAACAATGAATTTATATCACACCATATTATCTAGGTAGTTCATTTCCTTCAACAAATGTGGACTGACCATAAATGTTTATTGTAGGTGAAAGAAAATGAGGGGAACTTAATTTCTCTGATAGATACTCATCAGAGACAAGGTCACACAAAAGTAAGTGCTACAGGAGGGCCCTGTCGGGGTGTGTGCTGGGAGAGGTTTCCTAGTCAGAGAGTTGGAGAGGTGTGCTCTGTGTGGGGCCTATGAAGAATCCCCACAACAGGTGGGGTAGGGAGAAGATGGAGCTTGCTGATGGGCCAGGTGGAAGGGAGTCCGCACATCTGAGTAGTTGCAGAGGGCTGGAGTGACTGAGGCCATTGTTACAGAAGAGGTAGGAAAGGGCCAGTCCACGCAGGAAAACTGGGAGAGTGGGGCGTGACTCAGGGAACTGTAGGTGAGGCCGTAAGTACGGGAAGGAGCAGCATGATTAGATTTGCATTTTAATAAATGTTGGGAAGTAGCTTGGAGAGACCTACCGGGAGGGTGAACACCTGGGGGGTATTCTCATGACCAACTAGAAGGCGTGGCCTGGAGGGTGGCATCTGTGCAGTGCATGCCCCTACCCACTGCCCATGGTGGTTGGGGAGGAGAGCAGGGGATGGACTTGAACAAGACCACTTACGATTTGGCCACATATTGGTTAATTCGGGAGGGAGCGGGCAAGGAGAGTGATGTTGCGTCCAAGATGACTGCCAGGTTTCTGACTTGAAATCAGGTTGGATGATAGTGCTGTTTTCCCAGCTGGCTGATCCTGAAAGCTGGCCAGGCTTGGGGGAGATCCTGAGTTCACAATGGCTTAGACATGTAAGGGGCAGTTCAAGACAGCATACGGGTCTGTGGCAGAAGGTAATAACGAGTGGCTCATCATTGTGTGAGCTGTAATGGAAGCCTCAAGGAGGCCTGTGATCACTCACAGGGAAAGTATAAAGTGAAGGCAAGGGTGTGGTGTTGGAGAGAGGAGGGAAATCAGGTCTCGCAGAGACCCGGGGAGATGGGCCAGTGGTGCCTTCAGGAGCCCAGTGAGAGTCAGTGATGGAGGACAGGAAATGCCCTTTTCTCTGAGAGCCTCCTCAACACTTAGTGAAGTACTGCTGTCAGTGACAGCTTTTGAAGGATTTTTGGCTGCAGAAGATATTTGTACTATAATGCAAAGTTATTTTTTTTAAAGATTTGTTTATTTATGCATACTGAACTGGGGTAGGGGCCAGAGGTGCAGGGGCAGTGAGAGGATTCACCAGAGACAGAGTGGGGAGCAAAACAGGCAGGTCAACAAAGTACACTGCTGAGGGGAGCAGCGGGCGGGTCAGGAGTGGTCTGTGATGCCATATGGTCACCTCTGGGGCTGGGCATCAAACTTGTGCTGAAGGGGCTGCTGGTAATTCGTAGTGCTGCGCTTTCACCCATTGCGTCACCAGGGAGGGCCCTATAATGCTGTTTAAAACAGAAAACAAAGCCACAGTACCACCTTAAGGTATACTGAAAACCACAGGAAGAAACACATAACCAAATATGTATTGTTTCACCAGGATGACACAATAAAAGGCGTGAAGAAATGTGTGGAGTCAGACACTCCCGCTTTTCTCCAAGATCCTGATTTGGAATTCAGCCTAGAGTTGTTGGAGTTAAATATATTTGAAACAGCATATTTTGTCACCTGAAAGATTAATCTTTTTTTGTTGTTCTTTCACTGTGCTGGGTTGTTTTTCTCACTTTTTATTTAAATACAAATTGATGAACTCTTCCCAGGGCACTATTGATTTCATGCAAGTTGGCAGTGACTAATCTCGTTGGCTATTAGACTGCTTCATGCTTTTGTCCTCTAACCGATTTCTTTTCATTTGGTATAATAAAAAGCGTATTACTTCCATGACTAGATTTTGAAGATGCTTATTATGGTGCTGTGAATTCACCGCATTTTCTGGAGGAAAAGATGACCCTCTTGTGTGGAAGGAACTCTGGTGTGTTTAGGTGTGTACTCATTGATTTTAGAAATTCTGGCCTAAGTGTAGAGTGATAGTGGCAACAGTATTGTGTTTGCAATGGACTTTGCAGGAAACGGCGCAGCCCCGGTGGGTAAAGAATGTATTTGCCCAAGATCTGAGAGGCAAACGGTCCGCAATTCCTTCTCTAGTCCTACCAAACCTTATCGAAGGTACATGAAGTGCTCGATATGACTTCATCTTTCTCCTTGTCAGGCAGCAGCTAATTCATTGTGTGGCTAATGAATGGGCTTTCACTGAGAACTAGAAATTTAGATGCTGATGATCAGCTAAAGAGGAGTTGGGGGAAATAATCTGACTGTTGAAAAATTAGAGTGTTCTCCCCACCCTCCTGCCCCCTCCCCC
>NW_004567125.1:5885534-5904377 GCF_000260355.1 Condylura cristata | reverse complement strand
TCACTTGGCCCACTGAGGGCGGGCCTGGCTGGCCTCTGCTCAGTCTCCTCCTCCCTGAAGAAGAGAGAGGCCCCAGGAGCACCGCCACAGTCTGTTTCCCTCTGGGGCAGCAGGGCAGAAAGCACTTCGTGGAAATATGTGGAAAAGGGGTGACTTCTAATCAGGGGGCTGTAGTGAGTGATGGGCATCCCTGGGGTATGCTCGGTTTGGGAAGCCGTGGGAGCACAGGGTCGTATAGGACATTTTGCCCTCTGTCGCTGAATACAGAATAGGAATTCCTGGTGAAAGGCACCAAGGTGCCTTGGGGTCTCCTGACTTGTTTCTGGTGACCAGAAGCCATCAGGTCCTCTGCTATACAGTCGGTGTCTGATCCTGGGCTCAGGACTGGAAACTGGGGGTTCAAGGCCCTCATGAGTCCGGGAAGATGGCACCTAGAGGAGAAGGCCCAGCTGTGAGGCCAGGAGCAGGCTGCGGTAGGTACACACACCTACTGTGGGTAGGGTTGGGGCTTCAGTGTCGCTGATGGAAGAGCAGGCACCGCTGTCCTCTGGCTGGAGGTCACATGATCACAGAAGTGGGATCGGTGACTGGTTATGGAGTCCTGCCTTTCTGCTGGACACTGCAAGGCCTGTGCCTGCCAGACTCAGGGTTTGAGTGGCAGCCCCCAGCCAGAACTGTAACTCCGTGCCCTCCCTCTGTTTAGGCACCAGGCAGACTGTAGGGTGAGGCTTCTAGAACACCTTGCCATGTCCCATGTCTCCTTCAGGCCCCCAGGCCCATTCAGAGGCTGCCACCCTCTGACCTCTCCTCTCACACCCTTGGTTCGCCATCCTGGGTACCCTCTGTCTGTCTGTAACCCATCATCGCCTAACAGCTCCTGCCCAGCTTCTCGGCTCAGATTCGTGCTTTTGTGATTAGCGATTTACTTTATTCAGATTTATTTCTTTGGCGCGCCTTGATTTTATTCCACCCAGGGCAGCTTAGCCCAGAGCTTTTCAGTATATTTGCATAGTTCACAGCACTTGAGTCTCTTGTCGAGTGAGATATGACCCAGGTGGCAGACCATCCATCCTGTCCACCCTGCCCCATGGTCGGGACCGGGCGCTGGGGAGGGCAGTGAGGCGCAAGGCTGGCCTGGCGAGTGGCTGAATCACACCACACTGCTGGCAGGCCCAGGAGTTCTGCCCTCTGGGTTTACCCACAGTTTATAGAACTTTATTATTCTCTTTGTTCTTAACTGGAAAGAACGGATAGTTAGAAACAAAACATAGACTATGTTTTTATAATTTTCAATGTTAAGATGGCTTTGCCTTTTTTTCTAAAATAGGACCTAGACTAGAAAAGATACTGTTTACACTGTAAAGTCTCCAGCTGCTGTTGTGGGCAGGGAAGCATGTGGCAACATGCGCTCTGCTGCCTGGGACAGAATTACTGTGTACAAGTGCTTTGAAATGATAAGCATTGTCATTGTCTCGTACAAGCAATTTGGTAATAGGCGGTTTCCAGGTGGAATCTAAGGACACCTAACCTAAGCCCCGGGCACATTCTAGACTTCCCACTCTACCATTTTCAACATACTGGCTTATGTCATTGGGCTGTTGCCCCATGGTCTCAAGGTGGCTGCCATAGCTCCAGACATCATGACTCCTCACCATTGTGCTCAAAGACAAGAAAGAAGAGGACAAGAAGAGAACTTTTTTTCTTGAGTTGTGTTTTTAACCCAGGAGTGGGGAAAAGCTCTTGGAGACTCCTTAAGGCTCGTTAACCAGCAATAGGTGACTTGGCAACCTCCAGCAAGAGGGATTGAGAACACACGTATCTAGCATTTTTCTCTCTGGCATTGAGATTGTTCTACTAGGAGAGATAATGGACAACCAACACCGTCACAGAGCGTGTCTGTTTTGCTTCATAGTTCATCTACCCACCAAACAGATGTGGGGTCTGCTGAAGACCCGGCTTTTGTCTAGTGTGCAAAGGAGCTTCACACAGTAAGCCTTCATCCCTGCCCTGCCCAGAAGGAAAGCCAGAGATGACATTTAGTGAACTAAATACAAAATATTCTTAGGATATGGGAGCAGGGCAGAGAAACTAGCTTGATTTGAGAAAAATCAAGAGCCTCACAGAGGATGACATTTGAACTATGTCTGAAGGATGAGTAAGAGTTTGCCAGTGAAGGCAGGAAAGACTGTTTCCTGACCCAGGGACAGCAAGGGCAGGTCTGGAGCTCTGCAAAAGGCTGTTCTGGTTTTTACCAACCGCCACAATCACTACCTAGCTCTCAGGGGCACTGGCCTTGTTCAGAACTGAGCTCCACCAGCCTGATCTTAGAGGGGCAGGCTCATTTTGGGGGATTGTTCATTTGAAAGGACATCAAGTTCCTGGGAACTGCAGTGGCTGGTATGGACTGCTGCGTGGGGCGTTTATTCTTGTTCAGCCCACCCTGACACCCTATTTTTAGGCTCCACTGCAGTGGTGGGGTGGCTTGTGAAGGCCAGACTCTGAGTCTCCCCTGCCTCTCTCTGGCCCTGGCTTTGGCCTTCTGGCTCTGACCCAGGCGGTTGCTGTACCCGGCCACCCAGGCTACCCCCCCGGGACAGGAGGGTGAAATGTCCGCACTCCTGTTCCCCTGCCCAGGCTGCGACAGAGGATCTGAGAGGCAGAGCAGGTGTCTCGTCAGCCCTTGACCACCGTCTCCAGCGTCCTCAGCACAGTCACACCGCACACCCCCGTTAGAGTAGTGACAGATCATCTTGTTTTATAGGGGCCCAGAGGGATTGGTTTTATCACTGGAAATAAAACCTTAACTAAAGCAGCAGCAGTCCAGTCTGGTGCCTGGCTGCTCTCCTGGCCGCACCCCTGGCCCCAGAGGCACCTTCTCTTCTGTCCTGCAGAGGCTGGTGGAGGAAGGAAAACTGTGAGTTCTGCCTCCCCTCCCATCTCTCCAAGGTGTTTCCTCTGAGGCTCCTTTCACTTCAGGCCGTGGAATGGCTCGTAGCTTAGGGCTGCAGGGAGGGAGACCAGGCGGCCTTGAGGCCTCCAGCTATCCACTCCCTTGGCAGGACTGTGCACACTGACCTGTGCTCGGTGCCCGGCCCGCCTGCTGTGGGAGCCCGTGACCCTCGCTGACGCGTGGGCTCATCATACAGCACCAGCCGCGCTTTACCACTTCCGGGGTCTTGAGCTCCCTTCCAGGGGTCTAACCCCAACTGGGCTGTGCCTCGTCCATGAGGTGGCCCTGCACCCTGCCCCACATTCTCTTCTCCTGAATAAGATCCCCCCAAGTGCCAGGGGGGATCAGGGATCAGGGATCAGCCAGCCACAGCCCTTGAACCATGTTCAGCCTGGGACCTATCTGGGACCTCTTTGTACCACTCTCAGCTGGGGAGTAGTTTTTTATTTTTCCCAATGATTGAAAACAGTGAAAATATTATTTCATGGTATGAACATGAGTGCAACATGATCATGAATAACATTGCATGATGTGAAGCTCCAATGCCAAGAAGACAGTCTTGAAAGACAGTATCACACAGTGGTTCCGCGTCGTCTGCAGCAGAGGCGATACGGTGGCAGAGGCCCTACCGCCCAGCTGTCCTAAGTTCATCCTGTACAGAGAGAGTCTGCAGGCCTAGCTTTGTTCACTCGCTCTGGCTTTCCGGTGACTTCTATTCCACTTGAATCTCCCAGAGACAAGAACTCATTGTGCCTCAGAACTGACAGGTGACAAGAAGGACACCCGACAGACACCAAATCTCTCACTGCCGGGGCTGACATCAGACGCCAGAGCGGGCATCCTGGGGGCAGGCGCCTGGTGCCTGTTGTGCCCCAACACACGCTGGTGTCTCCTGATGCAGATCCTACAGCATCCCTTCTCTTGTGCTCCTGCATCAGGGGCTGTGGAAGGTGTCCAGTCCGGTGACAGGACTGGCCCATAGCGAAAGGCCTAAGTCCTGGGCCTGCTGTTGTTTCTACCTTGTGCATATTCAGACCTTGGGCCCGGATGTCTTTGGGGTACCCAGGGCCACTGCTCAGTAATTTCCTATTGGGCACATGTTCAGGCTGCCCCCATCACTGCAGTCTCTTCTGGCCTGGCCATGAGTCAGTGTCCCTCTACATCCCATTCTGAGCCCTAAGATGCGCTTCTGCCTGCTCTGACAGCTGGCAGACAGAGGAGGCCTCGGTAGGGCTGTGAGGTTGGCACTTGGGAAGCGCCCACACTCGAGGTGGGTGAGATGGAGAGAGGTGAGCACAAGGGCCAGCAGAGTGCGTGGGCTGCAGGGAACGATCCTGGATCGTAGTCGTTTAACACAAAAGACACCTAATCTTCCCGCGTGATCTGTCCACAGGAGGGTCTTCACCTGCCTGGTGATCAGCAGAAGCCAGACTCCTTCTGTCTTCCCATCACCCTCTTCACAATACCGTCACGGCAGCTCCAGCTCCAGGCCTGACAACTGTGTTGAGGTAGGCAGGCCGGGGCCACCAAAGGTTTCCTGCCTGAGCGGATGTCTCTCCCAATGCCCCCAAGCCGATACCCTCCTTGGCCAGGGCTTTATTGTCTCCCTTAGGCCACAACTGCCATCCCTGCAAACAAAGGCAGTCCACCTGGTAACTCCGCAAAATCTGGGTTGTGTCGGGAGAATGTGGCAGGCTGGTTGGCGGCCATTCTGTATAGCCACTGGGGTAGGGACAGCCAAGGACTTTTTATCTATCTATTTATTTTTAACGATTTATTTATTCATACAAAACTGGGGTACAGGCCAGAGATGCGGAGGGTGAGAGGATTCACCAGAGACAGAGTGGGGAGCAGAACAGACAGATCGACGAAGTACACAGCTGAGGGGAGCAGCGGGTGGGTCAGGAGAGGTCTGCCGGGCCATGTGGTCACCTCCGGGGCAGGCGGGAATCGAACTCATGCGGAAGTGGTTTAAGCTTCTTTGTGCAGTGCTTTAACCCGCTGCGCCACCAGGGAGGGCCTATTTATTTATTTTTAAAGATGTCTTCATTTATGTATACAGACCTGGAGTACAGGCCAGAGGTGCAGGGGTGGTGAAACGAGTGGGGAGCAGGACAGGCAGATGGGTGAAGCACACTGCAGGAGGCTCAGGAGAGGTCTGCCGCACCGTGTGGGTCACATCTAGGGCTGGGGATCGAACTAGCCCTGAAATGGCTGTGGCTCGCTTGCAGTGCTGTGCTTTAACTGGGTGCACCACCAGGGAGGGCCCAAAGACTTTTTAAATAGGCAAAGGACAGTCCCTTCCATTCTCTCCCCATGAGTCACACCTTTGGAAGGTGAGCTGGAGGAGTGGGAGGGGGAGGATGCAGTCTCTACACCCTGGGAGGCAGGGAGGAGGCCACTGGGCAGCCAGGAAAAGGTGGGCCAGAAAGCTGGGAATACAACTTTGTCCACCTTTGAAGGCAGGATGGTAAATCATCTATAGGGCCTTTAAAGAGACTTGGATCACAGGGTGGAGACTTGCACACAGGCCAAAAAGGTGAGAAGGTTTGGCATACCCTGTCCAGCCTTCCCTGCTTTCCTCTTCTCACATGGCCCAAGGATGCGATGCTGAATGCATGATAGGCTGGCCCAGGTCAAGGTTTGCTGGTAGAGAATTCTCACCTTGCAAGGATGTCAAGTAGTCTTAGTTTTTGAGCCGTCTCAGGACAGTGGTCAAGAGTTGGGTGGTGTTTGTCCCTGTAGCTGCTCAGTTATACATCGCCCACCATTTGTCTACCCTAGCTCTCGGTGGTGGGTTGCTGGGGACTCCTCTCTTGGTCCAGTGAGTGGCAAAGCTCTCCTCTTCTTGGGTTCCTTCTTGCTCCTTGGTCCAGGCAGGGCGATGGGACATACTGCAATTTGGCTTCTCCAGGGCTGGTCAGCCACCAGGTCTGGGTCTGTGCAGCTAATGCACGGCGTGCAGGCCATTAAGCAGATCCCTATACAGCTCTTGTTTTAAAAGCCTATTATTTTAATTCCCAGAGCTTTTATAGAGAACAGGCAGCAAATCCAGCAATAGCAATGCGCTCTGTCTGCCTTCTAATTATGACAATTCATGACTCAGAATCTCAAATTGGTCATTTCTTTGGCCACTGCATCCTGTCCCGTTCCTCCCAGCACCCCCTCTGAGAGAGTCAGCTCTTCATTCCAGAAGGAGGGGATGCTGATGTAATTCCTCATATTACTAATATTATTGTGTGGGGGATGAATATTAATGGTGCTTGCAGGAAGATGGGGTGAAGGGAAGGACTAATTTCATTAAAAACAAGGGAAGTCACATCAACCCCTTATCCCTGAATCCTCATTTACTGTGCTCTGTTTACTAACGCAAATAAGTGTTTGTTTAATCTTATTGGAAAATGTAAAAATAGCACTGCCTCACAGAAATGCACCTAAAAAAAAAAATAAGGGCATGTTTCTGATGCTTGTCCACCATATGTCATGAACGGGCCACCTCTCTGGCCTGCTGGGATCCCAGTAGCATTGTGGGGTGGAATGGGGCTCTGGGGGTGCTCATTCCCAAGAGCTGTGAAAGGGGGGCAAGCCCTCCTTTCCTGGAGGCCCTTCATCTTCTATTGGAAAAAATCTTTTATGAGCCAGTGACACCCCCCCTCCCCCATGTTTCCTGGTTTTAGGCTTCATCTGAGTAACAATATTTCTCTAAAAGAAAGTTTCATTATTTCCATTCTGGGGAATAAGATGTAGAATACCCTTCTCACCTCCAGTTGCTTCCCTGCTGACCTTACTTCATCTTGACTTCAGGCCCAGCCATGCCACTGAACCTACTTCAGAGAAACCCCCAGATCTACCCCCACCTCAAACCCAACAGATGCACCTTGGTCCCTCCTGACTTGCAGCACAGTTGACACCGGGGCCATGTTGCTCTTCCTGTCCCCTCCCAGGTGGCCCTCAGCTCGCCCAGCTCCTCCTGAGCTGCTTTCTTCTTTCACCTGTTTCATCCACCCCTGCCTTTGGGAACTACCAATCTGTCCTCCGTGTCTGGGAGCTTGGTCTGTTTGTGTCAGTGACTCACACTTCTCCCAAGTAAGTGGGAACATGCAGTATTTTTCAGTCTGTATCTGGCTTATTTCACAGAGCATACAGGCCTCCGTTTCATCTGCTCTGTCAAAGGGGGCAAGCTTTTCTTCTTGTGTGTTGCTGGGTAATAATAGTGCTTTGTGTATGCATGTATATATGTACATGTATGTGTGTGTGTGTTTTTCTCTCCCTCCCACAATGGTTTTTATCCGTTATTCATCCACCAGTGCACACTTTGGTGGTTTCTGTGTCTTGGCTGCTGTAAATGCTGCAGTGAACCTGGAGGCACAGATATATTGTCTTCCTCACACAGAGTGAGGCCCCAGAATGCAGAGTGTGTTCTGGGCATCTTCTCCGCAATGCTCACCCGCGTGCAGGCACTGTACAAGTCCCTGTGGCTTGTAAGAATGACCTGCGGAAGAGTGAATGTAAGAATTATTTTTGGGGGCAAGCTCACAAAATAACAGATTTCTAACTTCCCTAATTATCTTCCTTCTCCTCCTATTCAGTCAGTTCTCAGAGCCCTAATATCTCTTGAATGCTTTCTAATGGACTCATTTACAAAATCATTTTCTCTCTTAATAAGTAGGGGTAGCTTGCGGTGGCTAGTATTAATGGCCTCTTTCAAAATGCCTTGGCTCCTCATATGACTTTGAAAGGCCTTAAATGGTTCTCTGATTTTAAGCAGGGCCAATTCATCATTTTTAGGTATACCAATTGCAACGAGAACATTTCTGAATGAATTATAATATCTGTGTCACAGTTGTCTTCTTCCAGTGGATTCAAAATCACTTAGTACCTTTGATACTTTTGTCCTGGTGTGTGGTATCAGCAGACCAGCGCCCCTTTGAGGTGACCCTGGAGTTTGCAGCAGTTTATATTATTTATCCTACAGAGTATTACCCTATTTTGGGGTCTTCCCTTTCCACTCCCCTTGGGGAGAGAGATTTCTTTCCTGTTCCACTGGCTTCAGGCTTGGCGTAACTTACTTTGGCTAATGGCTTGTAAGAAGATATGACATATATCATATCCCAGTAGAAAATTTAAGAACCAGTGAGTGTTTCCTCTAGCTCTCTTGATTTCCTGCCTCTGTCAAGAAAATAGCCCACCCAGAACTGCCCCTTCAGCAGTGATGGAGACCTTTGAACCAGAGTTATAATAAATCTGAGATGAGCAAGAGGCAAAGTTCTGTGGTCATGAACTCCTGCAGCTTGGGGGCTGTTCACTGGCAGCATAACCTGGCTGATACAAGTTCTCGGGGTGGAGAAGACAGAGATCTGTTATGTCTGAAAGAGTCGAAGGAGGTTTCCTTACTAGCCCAGTAAAGAATAGGATGCCTGCTAATTTGCTAAATGAGAGTACATTTTGAAGGAAACTCATCAAGCCTCCCAAACCCCATTTTCCCATTGCACTTTCCATCTCCAGGATGCAGTGTGCAGTTCTCCTGTCACCAACCACCTCCTGGGATAGGAGCTGGAGTATTGTTGAAAGGGGTGGGGGAGGGGCAATATTCACTCTCTCTTTGGGCCTAGGAAGCCTCAACTTATTTCTGTAATTATTTTCTATGGTAAGAGGAAGGTAAAAAGTACTGAGCAAAAGGGAGTGTAGACCAGGAGATCTGCTTCTGTATGAGCTATTACTGGGCCTCCGCTGGGGCAGCGGGAAAGGAAGGATCACCGAGGGCACATTAGAATATAAGGGGATCGCATATATGTTGGGCTCAAGAGGGGCTCCCCCAAATCTAACCTAGCTGCACTCTGGTCAAAGCAGCGTCTCTTAGGGGGTCTCCTGGGGGCCCTGTGACTTGATGGAGACATGCCTTACATGTCACTAGGACGCCCGGCCTCTTGGAACCAGCAGCCCTGAAGCTCTGATGTAGCATATGTGTCTTGAGGATGTTGACTCTGAACCAGTGCAAACAGCTTACACCTTAGGAGCTGGCACTGTGGGTCGTCACTGTAAGCCAGACTTTCACCAGCAGCTGGAGCAGCAAAAGGGGGTTGGAAAAGAACACGGGACGAGGAGGCCAGGAGGACACCATGAAACACGCAGGGCTGAACTTCCGGTGCAACCTGCCGGAGCACTGTGAGAGCATCCAGGGCAGTTGATGCCCTGAGTGAATGTACGGGGAAGTTTGAGGAAGGGGTAGGGGCCCCATGACCCCCATGGCTGATCCCAGGTTAGGGCTCAGAGGCTCTGGAGGAGCAATCATTGCAGCCTCTCCCACGGAAAGCCTTGCTGCCGGGGTTGTCCCCAGGCTCTGGGTTGTGTGGACTGGAGACGACACCTCTGCAGGGCCCCTTCACAGCCGCCCGAGTGGTGGCCAACCCACTCCCCAGCCCCGATCCACTCGGGGACCTACTCGTTCTCTCCCATCCTGGCAGCTGCATCTGACAGTTTCACTCTCTCGGCAGTTAAGATGCTCATGTCCTTTTAGGTATGAATGGAAATTAGATGGAATAAAATGCCCTAGAACTATTTGATGTTTTTCTAATTTGATTCCCAGCAGCTCTCGGAATCTGATCCTCCCACCAGAATAAAGCGAGAGAACATTAATGGGGGATTTGTTCCCTGTCCTTTCCTTATACTATAAGTGCTCAAGTGACCCTTGAGAAAATCTTTTCTATTTACCACCAATAGATGGATTCCATACATTGAAAGGCACAGAGCTATTTCAGAAGGAATGCTCACAGAATGGAGTGCCTGTTTATGATCAGTTTCTTCTAGTCTGTTTTCCCTGGTGGCGGGGAGACATCGTGCTATGGCCATGGGAGCCATAGCAATTGTGGGGTCTTGGCTTCCCTGAGACAGGCAGTATGGTAGCAAATTTTCCTAGTGTGAGTGAAGGTCATGTAGCTCAGTTGGCTGGGCTGGGTGTCAGAACACTGGCTTACTCGGCTCCATTGCAGCTTTGGAAAGGGTCCCTCACTGTATCTCTCTCTGGAGGAAAGAGGGAAACCCCAATCATGGGTTCCTTGGGTGCTTAGGTTTGCTTGGATGTCAGGTACTTCTCTGTTAGAACTTTCCAGATTTCTAGTGGAGGGCAGCATAATGAAGGTTAATGATGTCTCAGTTTTCTGAAATTAGGTATTTAGCAAACGGAATGCTTGAAGTTGAGGCTTTCAATGTCACTGTGTGTGTGTGTGTATGTGTATATATAAGTGTGTGTTTCTTTCAAGTCTTTTCTGTGGAATCTTCCCAAAATAAATGCAACATCAACTTGGCTAGTAATCACAGCACAAAACCACTGGGACATTTAAGCAGAAAACCACAGGTTTGAAGGGCTGAGGGGACCCTGAAAATCCTGGACCCCAACTTCCAGCCACTGTTTTGGTTATTTCTCCAGCTTCCTGACCTGGTTTTGTCCAGAAGAGAGTGGCATGCCTCAGTGATGGGAACAGATCACTACAGGGAGGAAACCACAGTCCTTTGGCTGAATGGAAATAAACCTTGCCATGTTTCCTCTCTTGTCCTGTCACTCAGGGAAGTACAGTTGACTTGGCTCCCCAAGATTTCCTTCTTCCTTCTCTCCAAACCCAGTCATCATCACTTCCATTACCCTTGTGACAAGCACTCAAATCTCCTTGGATTGCTGGCACATTCTTTCATCAGTCCCTGTTGAAGGAAAAATAGTCTCTGTCTGGGTCAATGTGGTGAAATATGTGGGTAGGTTTTTGAATATTAAACCAACCTCGCAAACTGGGCTTAAACCTCACTTGGTGATGAGGGAGCCTTTTACTTATTTCATTCAGCATTCTAAATTATGTCTCTCTTCATAAGGGATATTGGGCTACAGTCTTACTTTCTCATAGTATCTTTGTCTCATTTTGGTACTAAAATGAAGCTAGGTGCATACCATGAGTTGAAAAGTATCATCTGTCAATCAATTTTCTGGTAAAGGTTGAGTAGAATTGGTTTTATTTCTTTATTAAATTGTAAACTTCCACAGTGAAGCCTTGGGTCTAGGCATTTCTGTTTGAAGTTAACATTTCAGGCTATCTGTTTCCTCTTTGGTGAGTTTTAGGAATTCGTCTGTTTCACCTGAACTTTTGAATTTGTAAGCATAAAGTTGTTCTTAATAATTCCTTACAATTTGTGTAATTCTGTTGAATCTGTAGTAACATCATCTCTCACTTATAATGTCTTCTCTTCTTTGTATGACTTTATTCCTTACAAATTATTGTGATGTTCTTTATGCCTTAAAATATTGTGTTTGTTTCTCCATAAATATCTCGGGGTAGCTGAAAATAATGTATAGCTTGCTGTTGTTGAGTTGAGTACTTTACAAATGTTTCTCAGATAAGCTAATATTGTTCAAATTTGCTTTATCGTTGACAATTCTCTCTGCTTATTGTCAGCTATTGAGAGAGGCAGTGAGTCCTGAGGTATCTGACCATGACTACGTATTTTTCTGTTTCTCTTTATAGTCTCTCCATTTTTGCTTTAAGTGTTGTCACTATTCACATTTAGAATGATCACATTTTCTTTATTAATTAACTCCTGTCATTATGAAATGCCATCCTTGCTAATATATTCTATGCTCAGAAATCTGTTTTACCTGACATTAGCTTAGTAGTCCAGCTTTCTTTTAACATATGTTACACGATATAACTTTTAAAATTATTTACTTTTTTGTTTCTTATACTTTTGTATTGGTTTATACTTAAGTAAAACTTAAGGGCAACATATAATTTGAAGTCTGGTTTTTTTACCAGTCTGACTAACTATACCTTTTAGGTGGGGAGTTTGGACTAAACTAACGTGGCAGTTACTTTAGTTCGGGTTACAGCTGTTATCTCACTATTTGCTGTCATTGTCCCATTACTTTTGATTCCTTCTCCCCCCCCCCTGCCTTCTTTTGATATAACATGTATTATTTTATGAGCTCATTTTGTCTCCTTTGTTTGCTCATGAGGTCTAACACATTTTAAAAAATGTAGTGGTTGCTGCAGGGTCTACTATCATGTGATGTTATACAACTTTACAGAGGTTAAGAACCTTTCTAGAGTATACTTCCTCTTCTCCCCTAGAACCTTTCTGCTGTTGCTGCCATATGTTTTACTATAGCCTATAAACTCTTACTCCCTTCATCTCGAGAAGAGGGTGTTTTTACTCCTGGCTAAGTGATTGGTAAAGCCTTAGTTACAACATACACTTGACAAAATCAGAGGTCAGAATAAAGTCACTGTGCCATGACATGACAGGATCTTGGGTTCTTCTCTATCCTAGCTCAGAATGTGTGTTGGGGGCTGGGAAAGCATCAGCCTTTGGCTTGCCATGATCAAGAAGCTGTAGATTTACCTTTGCAGTTGCCAGAGGCAAGATTTACCACACAAGAACTCAGCTGAAGAAGCACTATCCTCCTTTGCTGCACTATCAGGAGGGGTTGAGGTCCAACCCTCTGGTTGAATGGAACAGATTACTTTAAGTCTTAATTTACAATTAGTTTCTATGCAGCTTTGCAGGAGGCTGAATTCCTTTTCTGCAAGGCTACCCTGTAGGGGAGCAATTATAGAAAAGTTAATTTTTAATTAAACAGTTAAGTTTCAATAAAAAGCAGCACAACAAAAATAAGTCTGTTCAATATACACATCAACATGAAGTAGCTTAGAAGCAATACAATAAATAAATCTTAGGAGTATTAGTTGACTGACTGACTCATATGACTCAAAGTTGATTTGGTCACCAAAAAAAGAAAGAGACTTCAGGTTGATTTAAAAGAAATATTATGCATAGGACAAAGGAGGTGACATTTGTCCCACTCTGGCAACTTACTAAAGGGACAAGAACCTTTATGATACTGTTGAAACTGATGATACTGCAGAATCTTTTCCCTTTACACTTTTGTTAATGGCTAATTAAATATCTGAATTTAAAGATGCTTTTCATTGTATAATCTATATCTTGCAGTTGAATATGACTTCATAATGCAAAAAAAAATTAATTACAAAGCTGATATGTCCTTTCCTCCAGACTGGAATCTGATGGAAGGAGATTCCATGTATGACATATAGTAGGGAATATAAATACATAATAAATGATGTGCAGAAAAGGAAATTCTCTATACATCTGCCTAGTCTTACCCATGTTTCTCGATTGCTGGGAAGTCACAGAACATGGGAACTGCTCCTCAGTGTGTAATGCATGTCAGACTTCATGGTGTGCATGAAAATACCGACTTCCAGGTATCACTACTCAGAGGTGCAACTTTGGTGGATCTGGGGTGGGACTCTAGCATCAATATTTTGAACCAGCACTCCAGAAGTTGCTGATGGCCTGTGAGCTACTTTCAGGAACACTGTACAGAAGGTCAAAGACTACTAAAACATATGCATGGACATTGGCTCAGATTTGGAGGGCAAATTTTGCTCAATGTATCTGTAAAAGCTTTTTATGTGTCTTTAAGTCTCCTTATGATTCTTCAAGTGACAGAGCAAAAGGCTCTTTTCCAGGATAGCACATAGAGTTAGTTCAGCCCAGCTCAAGCCTATTTCTAGGAGAACAGGTTTTCTTAGATGGACCCGTAAAATACTGTTCATCCCTACTCTTTTTTATGGATTAGAAACTTCTTCCTGCTATTCCGTAGGTCTCCTCAACATTACATAGTCTCTTTTTAGCCACCAAATTAATCTGCCACCCTTAGCCTGGATCTTTGCACTGGGGGTTGGGGGGATTGGCAGGAAAAGGAAGAGAAGGAGAATTAGGGGCAGGAAAATAAAAGGAAGGGAAGGGAGGGAAGGGAACCATCACACACAGAGTCTGTTAACCCTCTTCCTTCTTTGGAGAATTAATTCTGTTCTCCTGGATTGATCTCCTAAGACCTTTTGAAAACACTTCTTTTTTGGTTCAAAAGAAAATCTATGCCCTTAATTGTTTGCACAGCAAGAAAGCTCCCAAAAGACAAGAACACTGGGAGCAAAAATATCAAATTGGAACAAGAAAAACATATTTTCATTCTCATAAGCAACATGTAAGTTATGCAAAAATTATACCTTTTTAAAAGAAAATACTCAATCTTATTTTTATGATAATTATACTAGAATATTTAGATATTGGGAAAACACAAAGATAACAATAAATTCCATTGTTTACAATTTAGTAACCCCAGTATAATCATGGTTAGAATTGCAAAGTTTATACAAACATACATTTCTTACTCTTAGAAAATCAGAATAACTTTTAACCCATATTTCCACTTAAACTTATTGTAAACATGCCCATGCAATCACATGTTCTTTATAAGCCCTATATTTAATGACTGCATGATATATATATAAAATAACGAACATCTGTATGTGGCTGGACAAGTAGAACTTACTTTTCTTCATTAAAGGTAAGTGCTATTCTTCATTCCCCTTTTCTCTTTCCTTCTCCTAGTCTTTTTCCTTTCTGTGTTTCCTTCCCTTCTCTCTCATCTTGCTCCCCTTCTTGGGTGGGGATGTGGTCACCCAGTATCCTGGGAAATCACCCACTGTGGGAAGAGGCCATGTGGAAGTCCCACTGGACTGTCCTTGTGCTGTTGAAACAGGCAAGGGAGTTGGGGTGACACACAGAGAGGTTGGTATCAGTCCACCCACCAAGTTTTACCCACATTTCTGGTTAATTTTTAGATACGGGCTAAATGGGTCTAAGGGGCTACATTTTTAAAAAAGATTTATTTATGCATACAAGAATTGGGGTACAAGTCGAAGGTAAGGGGAATGAGAGGATTTACCAGAGACAGAGTGGGGTGCAGAACAGACACATGTACTGAAATACACTGCTGAGGGGAGCAGCAGGGGTGGGGGGTCAGGAGAGGTCTGCTGCACTGTGTGTGTAACCTCCCTGGCCAGGGATCGAACTTGTGCTGCAGTGGCTGTGGAGAGCTTCACAGTGCTGTGCTTTAACCCTTGTGCCACCAGGGAGGCCCTAAGGGGTTGCATTTTTGAGGCTTTTGAGTTATGTGATAAGCATACTCTAACCAAAAGTGTGTGGAGGACTTGTCTGAGGACATTTGATTAGCATTATTCCTGAAATGATTGCTAGTCTGATGTCTGGCTTTCTACCTACCTACCTACCTACCTACCTACCATCTATCTCTCCTTGATACCTGATATTCAGACCCTTACTATCCACATACATCTTTATATATACATAGAGATCCTTGATTACCAGTAAAGTTAAAAGTTCTTGATGTTCATTACCAACAAAATGTATTTCTTGTTTTTCGAGTTGTTTGTTCATGTCATTGCCTATTTTTTAAATTGGTGAGTAAGTATTTTACAAATCGATTTTTAAATACTAAGTGATTTTGAAAGCTATGGATCATTAGTTTTGGAAGCAATCTTTTTCTATTGGTCAGTTTCTATTTGGATTTTGCATTTTAAAATAAGCAATTGAATGATTTTTACATAGTCAAAAGGTTGGTCTTCTAGAAGCAATGTATCTGGAAATGGCTACACAGGATATTGCACAGAAACAGGACACTGATGGAAAAACTGGGCGAGTCAGAGTGAGTGCTAGTCAGTAAAAAGTACCAATGCCTGTGTTTTAGCTTTGGCAAAGATGCCATAATACGTAGGATGACGACATCAGGGAGGACCAATATGAGAACTCTCTACACTATTTTGCAACTTTGCTGAAAATCTAAAATTATTCCAAAATAAAATGTTATTAAAACAAACTAAAAACTAGGCTGTAACAGCAGAGTGGTTAAGGCATTGGGTGAAAAAGAAACAAATCTTTTGTTTTTGCTTCCATTTCTTTTCATTATTTTAGACTGAAAATTTTTGCTATATAGAGATCAGGAGAAATCATTCATGTAATGTATTGTCATACAGTCATTCAATTTTTCTTCGAGTGTTTTCATATTTTGTATTTTCTTTTACTAATTTGTATTTAGTTTTAGCCTATAACATAAAATCAAGATGCAGTTAGGTATTTTTTCACATGTCTCTGCTTTGTCGTAAATTATCTCTTACCATCAAAATATTTCACATGTGAAATATGTATCTGACTTCCAGACTTGCTGTTGGTTAAGAGAAAGTAGCAGGAATTGGATTTACCTACTTACCTGAAGCAACCAAAACTGGGTAATAGATCCGACAAAATTTGTGAAGTAAGGGCTGTCCACATAGTGATGCTGGACAATGAAGAATGGCGATCCCTGGGAGATAGGGAACACTGAGGAGAACCCTCTTGTGTCCAGCTTACAGCCTGAAGGGAGTATCCAGGCAATGGTGCGTGGAAGGGAAACCCAGACAGAGCCACAAAACCTCCCAGACTTGAGGATACAAGGCTGGAGTCTAGAGAGAACCAAGATGTGTAGAATTTTCAGGGCTAAATACTGGAGAGAAGAGAGTTGTAGAGAGAGAATCCTGCGGTCTGTAGAGGGTTCTGAGTCTTTAGCTGAGTTCTGACCAATACATTCATGTGAGAAAGGACTCAACATTGTGTGAGGATGCCCTTGAAGAGATTAGTAGGAATAATCCCCAGAGGTAAAGCAAGACTAGGAACTGTTCCTTTTTCCACCAGCACTGGAAAGAGTACTAAGAAGGATTGTACCCTACTAGTGTAGAAAGAGACCAAAGAACATATGGGATAGATAGAAGTAGCAAAATAGTAGAATTACATTCCAATAGATCATTAGTTAATTAAATGTAAACATACTATTAACACATGTTTAATGAAAAGTTACGTGTAAACAACCTTTTGGTTAAAAACCACAGACAAACAGATTGGGAATAGAAATTATGGCACAACTATATGCTGTCTTCAATAAATACAAAGACACAAATAGATCTGAAATAAATAGAAAGCAAGATATACCACAAAACTCCAGTGGAGTCACTGTATTGATATAAAAAAAAAGGAGATTTCAAAGCAAGGAATATTACCAGTGATTAAAAGATCATTTCATAATGATTAAGAGGTAAATAAATTAGGGAGACAAAACAAGCTGAAACATTTATGTATCTACAAAGAGAGCTTTGAAATATATGAAGCAAAAACAAATAGCAATGCAGCAAAATTGGCTCTAACCACAATTATAGTTGGGTATTTCAACAATCCTCTCAATAACTGATAAAACAAGTAGACAGAAAATCAGTAAGGATGTAAAAGAACTTAAACAGCAGCTTGGCTTATTGATATTTATAGAACAATCTAATAATGGTGCAGGGGGAGAAAAACTTCCTTCTACACTCTTAGGGTTGGTTCTGTGGCTGGCTTTAGAATTTAGCAAACATAGGAAAGATTAACAAGAGGAAAGATTTATTTAATGTTTTTATATGTAGACAGGGGACTTTAGAACTAAGAAGACCAGAAGTTCCAAAGTCTATATACCTTTTTTTATACAAAGATCAATAAATTATGGGGATGTGACAATGCTAAGGGGCTTAGGGTACAGGTGGTCAATTATGGGATAGATACCAGGAAACCTACTGGAAAACTAATGGAAATAAGGGTTATTTTAGTAAGTTTGCCTATATCAGTTCACTTTGGCATTGACTTTCAGTCTCTCATGATAAGAAAGTTCTATTTTCCCTAAAATTTCATGGAAAATTTTGCAACCTGTTTTGAAGTAGAAAGGAAAAGGTCATAGAACCCTTCTAATCTGCTGTTTCTCAAATGCTTTCAGCTCAAAATGATCAGTAAGACAAAGTATAATGTGGCATGTTCTGAACCCCTGGAACAACAAAATCTACATTCTTTTCAGGATAGAATGCTTTCTGGGCCAGAAGCTTTGATACATGTAAGAAGATGACAGTCATGTAAGAAGATGACAGTCATGTAAGTATAACATCTGATTCCAGTGGAATTAATTTAGAATGAACTACAGAAATATATCTGGAAAGCCTCTAAATGGAAACTAAGTAAGATACTTCTGGGTAACCCATGGACCAAAGAAGAAATCAGAAGTTTGATTTAAAATGAGAAAATTGAATTAAAATGAAAACTTAACACCAATATTTGATATTCTAAGCAGAACTTAGAAGGACATATAAGCCAATAAATACTTACGTCAGAAAAGAAGAAAGAGAAAACATGATATAAGGAGTGGTGGTAGGAAAATTTTTTTTAAAAGCTGCTTTTTAAAACAGCATATATATATATATATATATATATATATATATATACCTCAGAGTATCATCCCAAAATGACTATATCAATGCCTATTATAATAAAATCATCAGGCTTTTAAGATAAAAATCACTCAAGCATCTCAATAAAAAGAAAAGCAAGTGAATTAAGAAAGAAAGCAAATTAAATTAGCATCAAGCTTCTGACAGCAATACTTCATGTCAAAAAGCAACAGAGTGACAATTTTCATCTACTCAAGGAAAGAAAATGTTGAGTTAATGATTTTATATCCAGCAAAACTGGCTTCAAAGTATAAAGGGTGTAGTGTATTTAAACATGCAAGAATTCAGTAAGTACTGTTTACATGATCCTTGCTGAAAAATATAGCAGACAATGAACTTCAGACTACTGAGAGAAATTTACATACAGACTGATGATAACACTACATATATTCTTATTGTTAAAAGGAGAGGGCGTGGTATACGTATCTATGTATCTCCTGTGACAAGGTGGAGGTGGTACAGGTATGTTAGAAAGGGAGGAAAGATGAAAACATAAGAAAGAACTGCTCATTTTTAATAACCTTTGGCATAATAGTATTGGTATTGGTTTTCAGAGCTGTTAGGTGTGTATGTTAAAAAAAGAATGAGTCCCTCCGTTGTGGCGCAGAGGGTTAAAGCACAGCACTGAGAAGCTAAAGCCACTTCCGCATGAGTTCTATTCCCGCCTGCCTGGGAGGTGACCACATGGCG
>NW_004567125.1:5876091-5885228 GCF_000260355.1 Condylura cristata | reverse complement strand
TTCATCGATCAGCCTGATCTGCTCCCCACTCTGTCTCTGGTGAACCCTCCCACCCCTCCTGCACCTCTGGCCTGCCCCCCAGTTTTGTATGCACAAATAAATAAATCTTAAAAAATGAATCTAATATAAATCATGGACTTTAGTTAGTCCTGAAGTATCAGTATTGGCTTATTGATTGTAGCAAATATCACAGTTATGCTAGATGTTAGTAATGGGAAGATTTGGACCAGCAGGAAAAGGGTATGTGGGAACTCCATACTTTACACTCATTTTTTCCATGAACCTGAAACGTCTCTAAGAAAAAATATCTACTATTTTTTTTAAAAGGGTACTAAAAAATGTATTAACTTCAGGGGAAACAATTATTTCTAAAGAAAAGAATCCACAGTAAGTGAGGGAGAGTCTGTATATCCAGGATGATGATTTACTCCCCAGCAGTATAAGCCACCACGGGAACATGGCAGGTGGGACGGGCATGTGGGAACTGCGGGAACAGAGCACAAAACATAGAAAATCCTCATCTTCCACAGCGGGTCGTTGATAATCACGTCTGAAACGGACAAGCTAGGAAGTAGTCACGTGTCAGGGAGTTAGGGGTGGAATGGGGTGGACCTTCTAGAATGACAACTTTATTTAGAGTATGCGTAGCACTTTTAGTAAAAACAAAACCTTTAAAGACAACTCCACACCTAGAATACATTCAAGCTCAACACTGTTAAACGGCACAGAATCAAATTTTGTGCAGTTTATTATTTGTTAGATTAGCAGTTATTCATTTTTCTGTTAATTATTTTAGATAGAGTCTCTTCCTAAAATGGGAGGTTTTAGAAATGTTTTCCCTCTTTATTATTTTTTTTGGGTTAATTTTCAGAGTTTGATTTGGAGATATTTGGGTTTTGTAGATATTTGATAATGTGTGGTAACAGTTACTCCTATTGTCACATTTTGTATCTTTCCAGTATTTTTGAGTGTCAGAACTTCCCCAGTACTGTAAAGCAGTAACCATGCTTTCAGCCATCCTGGTAAAGCTCTTGGTTTTATGGAAATGCCCCAGTCAGCATTGCTCTACACTGCAGATTGTACTGTTGGCAGATGAATTAAGATACAAAAATCCTTATCATGTCTAAAAAGATTCTCTTTGGTTCTAGCTATTACATTTTATCAAGAATAGGTATTATATAATATCAATCTTTGGACACTTCCTTTGAAGTTGTGATGTGATTTTTTTTATTTGGCTCAGTTTTTTTTTTTTTGAATTTATTTATTTATACAGAACTGGGGTACAGGCCAGAGATGCGGAGGGTGAGAGGATTCACCAGGGACAGAGTAGGGAGCAGAACAGGCAGATCGAGGAAGTACACTGCTGAGGGGAGCAGCGGGCAGGTCAGGAGAGGTCTGCCTCGCCATGTGGATCTCCTCCCGGGCAGGCAGGGATCGAACTCATGTGGAAGTGGCTTAAGCTTCTTAGTGCTGTGCTTTAACCCGCTGCACCACCAGGGAGGGCCTATTTGGCTCAGTTTTTATGACATTTCTTAATAATAGGCATTAATTATGCAACTGTTTCACATTGCTGCCATAAACTCTAGGCAACCTAACTCTTTCATGTAGTAATGGACTTGGTTTGCCAGCAAAAATGTAGAATTTTTTGTTCTGTATTTGTCAATAAGGTTTGGATAGAGTTTTCTTTTTTCTGCCTCCCCCCCACCCCAGATATGAACATTGGTTTTTGTTGTTTGTTTGTTTGTTTGTATGGCATCAAAACCATCTATCCCTTGAACAGTGTAAGACATTCTTGTGCATGACTTCAGCCTGAATACGTATTCGCCTTTTAAATGACTATAAAACAGTCATTTTAAATTACCCAACCCCCTTTTAAATGACTGTAAAATACAAGATGTGTATGTTGCATGCAGACTTAAGGGTGGAGAGAAACTGTAGCTGATCAGAGAAGTTGAGGAACAGAGAAGTGTTTCAGCAACCTTTGTGCAAGAGATGCTGTATTGGGGAGACCTGCTTCTCAGTGGGGCCCCAGAGCAGTTTCAAGTTCAGAGTGAAGAGTGGTGAGCAGTGGGGAGCACAAGGGTAGACCCAACCGCAAGGGGGGTCTGGGCAGTGACCATGATGTTGATTTCCCTCATCAACAGTGATATTGAGCTTCTCTTCTTGTGCTTGTTTGCCATTTGTATCACTTCTTTGGAGAAACTTCTGTGTGAACCCATTGCCCAGTTTAAAAATGGAATTATTTGTCATTTTTTTATTGAGTTGAAGCACTCCTCAAATATTTTGTATTCAAGTCCTTTATCCGATATTCGATTTGCAAAGTTTCCTCCCAATCCAAGGGTTGTCTTTTTATCTTATTAATGGTAGCTTCTGTAGTACAAAAGTTTTAAATTTTGATAAAAGCCAGTTTATTTATTTTTTCTTGTTGTTGTTTGTGCTACTGGTACCATAGTGAAGATGTCATTGTCTAACCCAAGAAGGTTTTTTTCCCCTGTGTCTTCTAAGAGTTTCAGAGTTTTTCTCTTACCTTTGAGTGTTTTATTCACTTGAGCTAATTTTTGTATACAGCATGAGATAGGATTCACATTCATCTTATTTTCATATGAAATACAGTTTTCCCAGCACCGCTTCTTAAAAAGACTATTCTCTTTTCATTAAATTTTCTTGGCAACTTTGTTGAAAATCAATGGACTGTAAATGCACACATTTGCTTTGGGTATCTCAATTCTATTCCATTGATTTATTTGTCTATTCTTAAGCCAAACTTGCTATGTTAACATTGTAATAAGTTTTGACATCAGGAGATATAAATCCTCTAACTTTGCTCTTATCATGGGTCCTTTTGCATTTTTTAAAATTTATTTTTACTTTCATTTATTTATGCATATAAGAACTGGGATATAGGCTAGAGGTGTGTGAGGTGAGAGGATTCACCAGAGACAGAGTGGGGAGCAGAACAGACTGAAATACACTGCTCAAAGGAGCAGCAGGCAAGACAAGAGAGGTCTGCTGTGCCATGTGGGTCAGCTTCCTGGCCAGGGATCAAACTCCTCCTGCAGTGGCTGTTGATAGCTTCATAGGGCTTAGACTTTAACCCCTGAACCACCAGAGAGGCCCCTCCTTTTGCATTTTCATATGAATTTTAACACCAATGTGTCAATTTCTACAAAAAAGCCAGGTGGGCCATCCTGCTTTTGATTATTGCTTGGGTATGTTGTCAATACCTGGGCTCCAGTTCACCCACTCCTCTTGTTAATATGTGTCTTAGAGTTGACATAACATGGTACCTGGTTTCCTTTATTCATCTTTGCCCCAACTGTACTTTCTGCAGAACAAACAGAGTGAACTTTTGAGAAAGCAAGTTGAACCCATATCGCTTCTTGGCTCAAGTTCTTCTGATGACTTTCCACATCAGTCATCGTGAGATCCAAACTGCCCACTCTTGAGTCCAAGACTTTCTGGGATCTAATTTCTGGCAGCCCCTTGGATGGCATTCCCTAAGCTCTTTCTCTGTATGTTTGTTTCAGTTTCACTGGCCTCCTTGCCATTTCTCAAACTCCAGACACACTCCCATTTCAGGAATTTTTAACAAATTCTGGTGGAACATGACTGGAGTGAGGCTGACTTCATGCCAGCCCCTTCCTGTTCCTATAGATCTGCCTTGGGCACTCCTGACTCTCAGGAGACTCCTAGAAGGAGGGAAGCAAGCCCCAGTGTGGTTATGGAGATTCTCATCCCCATGGTCCCCCAGAATTTCTAGGATGTCTATATTCAGGGGCCAGCAGAGATAGAGGCTGGTGAGGAAGAAGACTGACATTTCTTAATGTTCTAGAAGACCAAAGATCTGGGGGTACTACCTTTTGTCCTTATTCTTAACGCTCTACTGCTACCCCACTTTCTTCTCCAAGTATCTTTTTGTGAATTTTTGCATGAATTTACATATTGGAGGTGACTGACCTCTCCCCCCTTCCCTTCCATGACCTCAGAGCTATGGGGTGAGTTCCAGCGCACTCCACATGCATATGTGGGCAGAGGTAGAGGAAGAGAGGGGAGCACTGTGAGCTGCTCTGCAAGAACAGGAATTTCATGTGCAGGCAGATGAAGTCATCTGAAGTACCAAGTGAAGACCTATATTATAAAAGCAAATTATGTTGCTAACCTTGAAACAGGGAGCCTGGATGACATCCATTTTTACAAAGCCTGTGTTTTGATCCACTTCAAAGGACTCACTGGAGTTAGTCTTATAAGTTTCATAATCCATCAGCCAGCTGGGCTTGTAGAATGATATTTCATCAAGAAAATAGACTCATCAGGCAGGAAGAGGGCACAAAGAATCAAAGACATGAGATTGATGCCCCACCAAGTCAGGCAGAGTAATCAGCTTGCTCTCATAATGTTAGCCTTTATGTTGCAAGAGAGTCAGCTGAAGCCTCAAGAAGTTCAACCCAATAAGGTCTGCTCAAGATGCAGGAGGGAAGGGACACCCCCAACAGAGGCTCAGAACTTAGAACAACAGGCAGTTTGCCTTGTGTTTCTTGCCCCCACCCCCCCCCCTTTTTTGGACAGAGTAGGGAGCAGAACAGGCAGATCGAGGAAGTACACTGCTGAGGGGAGCAGCGGGCGGGTCAGGAGAGGTCTGCCTTGCCATGTGGATCTCCTCCGGGGCAGGCGGGGATCGAACTCATGAGGAATTGGCTTAAGTTTCTTAGTGCAGTGCTTTAACCGCTGCGCCACCAGGGAGGGCCCTCTTTTTTTTTTTTTTACAGTCCTCTCCTCTTTCTTTTTTTCCCATCTCCTTTATGGGTAATTGGATTTGTTTCTAGAACTCATGGGAAAAGGAAACGAAGTAAAAAATATGAAAAAAACCATGTGTTTATGAAATTTTCTATGAGCTAATAAATAAACCATTTCTGCCTTGACTGACATCCCAATTCAAGCGTTAGCATTTCTGGCACATCCTCAGCCTTGGCCATAAGCCCTCAGAGATCCTCACTGCAAACAGGGCCTGAGATGCTGTGGGATTCGCATCCAGTATTATAGAGGAGAGCATGACTGTTTCATTGAGTAGATTGGGACAAGAATTCAAAAAAGATTACTGGTACAACATTAAGTGATTTTCAGGAAAAGTCATGACAGCAACAATCTTTGAGAAGCTGGAATTAAGAATGAATGGAAAAGAATATAGCAAACTGGAGAAAGTCAGAACTCAGGCTTGCAGGAGGAAAAGGCTAACTGCAACATGGAATTGCATGCCCAAACTCCAGAAGGTCATGGGCATCTCTGAAAGTGAGACGTTGACTTGGGTTAGTAATGGGAAGCTTGGTAGATAGGCTTGAAGTTGTTCCTCCCACTCTACAGCTTCGGAGAATCCACCCACCTTATTTGCACCGGGCAAGGCTCCTCTGGGAGAGCTCACTCTCCTGGAATCCAGACTCTAGGTCATGAAACTATACAGTGAAAACAGGGGGATTAATTGAAAACAAACACTTTGAATGATGCCAGTGTCTCATTTCCTGCCCCCGATTAACATCCAGAATAATTTATAGGCAGGGTTATACAAGTATATAATTTTTGATAGGCATTGAAAACAAGCCAATGCAATGAAACAATTGTGTCTAACTACAAGGTAAAGAAAATGTAGTATGAGAGAGAATTTATTCTCATAGAATGCCACATATTCTTGAATAATATTTTATAGGCAATGACTATTGACTTAAAATGATAATAAAACTTTATTGGGAAGAGAGAGAATTTTTATAAGACAGTTAAATGCACATTTTCCTTGTTAGGAAGTCAATAGTTAATATCCAGCATTCAAAATCAAGAGATAGGATAAGTATGCAGTTCTCAATGTGAGGTAAACATGCTTGCACAGCTAAAAATTAGTGATATTACACCGTGGAGAAAGAATGACAAATAGGAGAAGTTATCTTAAATTTTTGGATGGTATAATAGTGGTTAACAGACATGATGAATGATCTGAATTATGTGTGCACATAATATATAGTTTGTTGCATGCACTCAGATACACACATATGAAGGAGTTGGAGATAGGTCAAAATGCTCGAATGTTTAAGAAATTATGCCTTATATTTTTAGACTCCAATCATATTTTCTGAAACTGCTAAAGACTATCACTCCTGTCATCACTTTATTTAAATGAGATCACCCGCTGCCCTTCAAGTAATTCAGCAGTGAGAATGTAATATGATGACCTCCCTGCTCCCAGTGTTTCCATTAGAAACTATTAGAAATTTCTTCTAACATTACAGCAGAAAAATACTTTTCAGTCATTTATGACCATGTGACTCAAACAAATCTTCAGGCCCTAAGTACTGACAAAGAAGCTATAGTCAGCAATTAAAAAGTCGTTGCAGAGGGCCCTCCCTGGTGGCACAGTGGGTTAAAGCACTGAGAAGCTAAAGCCACCTCAGCATGAGTTCGATCCCCACCCGGGGGGGTGATCCACGTGGCCGGCAGACCTCTCCTGACTGGGTACTGCTCCCCTCAGCAGTGTACTTCATCAGTCTGCCTGTTCTGCTCCCCACTCTGTCTCTGGTGAAGCCTCTCCCTGCCTCTGCACCTCTTGCCTGTACCTCAGGTCTATATGCATAAATAAAATAAATCTTAAAAAAAAAAAGTCGTTGCAGAGTAGACGAGCATCAGTTAAAGAGGAGTAAGTGGGTCCAATTTGTCACCCACAGTCAGCTCTCAGAATGTCCTTTCCTCTCCCCGGCAATTTCCTCCCATTTCTACTCCTCAGAAGTCACTCCATTTGGAAACTTCCTTAATTTCTTTCCTCCATCTTTCCTTCCACATCTTACCTCTCCAAGGCCTTTGTCTTCCCATTCATTCTCCCATTTTGTCTCGTCTCTTCCCACACCTTCCAAGGAAAGCTTTTCAGCAATGACTGTGACCTAAGAGTTGGAGTCATTGTGATATTCTCTCAGTGATGTTGGTAAAAACCAGGATTACTTTTTAATTGCAAACTGTATTTTCTTTGTCAGGATTTAGGGCCTAAACACTCTTTTTCTCCCGGGAAGGTATGGGAAGAGAGAGAAGACAAAACTATCTTCAGCAGGTGAAAAAAGAGGAGTCCTGGGAATATTTATTAATTAATGAATTTTGTTCTCATCATGAATGCAAAAATTTATTTTTAACTGGTTCTTCACCATGATAAGTAAATAGATAATTTAAGTATTGCTCTTTTGAATGTTTTCAGCTAAACATCTTCATAAATTATTCATATAAATTGTTATTTTGAAAAAAATGGTTGAAGGCAAATTAACTCATACACAATGACTGAAATGGAAATTTTTAGCCAAAAGTTTTTCAGTATAGAAAGGCCCAAAGAATGAGCCCAGAGTTAATATTTGCTAACATGTTTTCATGTTTGCCTTAGGCAATTTTTTTTTTATTTTAAGAAACAAGATGTTACATATTAAACTAAAGAAGTAAGGACCTGAGTGGGAGAAACAGGAAAGCTTATGAGAGCAGATGAGGGCTTTGGTGGGGCTGGGGAGAGCAGGCCAGGCAAGGGGAGATGCCCAGAAAGTGAGGCTAGCAGCCAGTGCACACAGAAAGTCATAGTTGGTGACTTAGGACAAAAATCCTATTTAACGATGGACTGTTAAAAAAAATCATCCCTCTAGTAACTATTACCCTGTGGATCTGCCTACATAATTAGCACATCCCGTATTCCGTATTTCCTTTTGGAGATTAATATCTCTGATACTATTACTTTCTGTTATTTTCATTCTGCTCATGGAAGTTTCTCTAACACTTTTGTGTGTTGCTGCTGACAACAGATGATCTCAATTTTAGTTTATCTGCAACTGTTTTTTTTTTTTTTTTTGGTATTGCTTTCATTTTTGAAAAATAGTTTTAGTGAATATAGACCTCTAAGTTGACGGGTTTTTTTTCTTCTTTTCACACATGAAAGATATTTCATTGCCCTGGACTTCATTTACTAGATGAGAATTCAGTTGTTCTTCCTATCATTGTAATACTGGATGCCGTGTATCCCTTTTCCCTGACTGCTTAGATTTTCTATTTGTTTTTGATGTTTGTTGATGAAATAACTAAGTGGAGGGTGTTTTTGTTTTGGTACTAATCCTTTCTGGAGATTTGTTAAACTTATATATGATGGCTGGTACTTATAATTAAATTTGGGAAACTTTTGGTCAATAATTCTTCAAATATTGTTTTATTCCCTATTCTCTCCCTTTCTCCAGACACTCTGATTATACTTATATTAGGGCATTTGATATTTTGTAGCTCTATGTGTTATTATTTGATATGAAGGCTCTAGTCTGTTATAAACACAAATAAATATAAATTATCCCAAATGAATCAGAAAGTATTTTTGAAGTCAACAATCTTCTTGCCCATCAATCTTCTAATTTCATGCTCTGCATGTTTTTAATTTTGTATATCATATCTTTCTATCTTTCAGTTTTTCTACTTGATACTTTTTCAGATTTTCCGTATCTTTTTGAGATTCTCTAGCTTTTCATCTGAAAGCAACTTTTCCTATAGATTCCCTTAATGTATTTAATCATAACTTACTTGAAAGTTCTTCCCTTGTAAGTCCTAAGTAGGGATCTTCCTCACTGGCTGCTTTTCTCCTCTTGATGTCATCACATTTCCCGATTTCTTCCCATGGAGAGTGTTTCTGTTAATGTGTAGCGATGGTAAGGATGATCTATTTGAGTGACTGGACTCTGTAGTCCTCCGCTGAAGAATGTGAGTTTTGTTTTATGAGCTCTAGCAGATCTGTGGGCACAATTACCTGGGTTTTGTGGAGGCCTGGTTTTAGACATTGTTAGGGTAGGTATATTTTGATATTGTCCCTAGTCCTGGGTTATAGCTGTTAGTCCTGGGAAGTGCTTCCTCCTCCTGGGAATGACACCTGAAAGGCCTGAAGTTTTTACTAAACTCCTCTAACTTGCCATTAAAATGTCTGCTGTTTGGGGCCCTCCCTGGTGGCGCAGCGCAGCGAGTTAAAGCACTGCACTAAGAAGCTTAAGCCATTTCTGCATGAGTTCGATCCCCGCCTTCGTCGATCTGCCTGTTCTGCTTCCTGCTCTGTCTCTGGTGAATCCTCTCACCCTCCGCATCTCTGGCCTGTACCCCAG